>NW_028167421.1:0-53000 GCF_963513975.1 Fringilla coelebs | reverse complement strand
GCAGGGAAAGTCCGGGAGGCATTTGCTGTGCTGGCACACTTTCTCCTTCCTAGACAGAGTGGAAAAGCTTTTCCCTGCCGTGTAGGCGACAAGAGACGCATTAGACCGGGATCCGGCGCTGTCCAAAGGTAAGCGCCTGTTGCCGGCCTCTTTCGGCACAAGCCCCCGCTCCGGAGCGCACCGCGGCCGGCAGGATGCTCTCTGCCGGCGAAGGTGCCGCTTCTCCGGCAAGGAAGCCTCAGCCGCTTCTCCTGCACACGGAGAGCGTGCTAGCTGCTGAAACGTGAAGAAAGAAGCTGCAGAAGACTGGCACTGAGCGTGCAGCTTTCCAGCGGAGAGAAAAAGCTACTTGAACACTCTGCAAGCCTTTCCACTCCCAAAAACATGCACATGGAAGGAGCTGCTGCAAAAGCGATGCTGTGCTCGCTGCTGCTCCTCCTGAAGCTCTGGCTGCTAAATCTGAGGCTTTCCTTCCAATTTCAAGCTGCAAAGCACTTGCTGAATTGCAGGAAAAGTCCGGGAGGCATTTGCTGTGCTGGCACACTTTCTCCTTCCTAGACAGAGTGGAAAAGCTTTTCCCTGCCGTGTAGGCGACAGGAGACGCATTAGACGGGCATCCGGAGCTGTCCGAAGGTAAGCGCCTGTTCCCGGCCTCTTTCGGCACAAGCGCCCGCTCCGGAGAGCACCGCGGCCGGCAGGATGCTCTCTGCCGGGGAAGGTGCCGCTTCTCCAGCAAGGAAGCCTCAGCCGCTTCTCCTGCACACGGAGAGCGTGCTAGCTGCTGAAACGTGAAGAAAGAAGCTGCAGAAGACTGGCACTGAGCGTGCAGCTTTCCAGCGGAGAGAAAAAGCTACTTGAACACTCTGCAAGCCTTTCCACTCCCAAAAACATGCACATGGAAGGAGCTGCTGCTGCAAAAGCGATGCTGTGCTCGCTGCTGCTCGTCCTGAAGCTCTGGCTGCTAAATCTGAGGCTTTCCTTCCAATTTCAAGCTGCAAAGCACTTGCTGAATTGCAGGGAAAGTCCGGGAGGCATTTGCTGTGCTGGCACACTTTCTCCTTCCTAGACAGAGTGGAAAAGCTTTTCCCTGCCGTGTAGGCGACAAGAGACGCATTAGACAGGGATCCGGAGCTGTCCGAAGGTAAGCGCCTGTTGCCGGCCTCTTTCGGCACAAGCCCCCGCTCCGGAGCGCACCGCGGCCGGCAGGATGCTCTCTGCCGGCGAAGGTGCCGCTTCTCCGGCAAGGAAGCCTCAGCCGCTTCTCCTGCACACGGAGAGCGTGCTAGCTGCTGAAACGTGAAGAAAGAAGCTGCAGAAGACTGGCACTGAGCGTGCAGCTTTCCAGCGGAGAGAAAAAGCTACTTGAACACTCTGCAAGCCTTTCCACTCCCAAAAACATGCACATGGAAGGAGCTGCTGCAAAAGCGATGCTGTGCTCGCTGCTGCTCCTCCTGAAGCTCTGGCTGCTAAATCTGAGGCTTTCCTTCCAATTTCAAGCTGCAAAGCACTTGCTGAATTGCAGGGAAAGTCCGGGAGGCATTTGCTGTGCTGGCACACTTTCTCCTTCCTAGACAGAGTGGAAAAGCTTTTCCCTGCCGTGTAGGCGACAAGAGACGCATTAGACAGGGATCCGGAGCTGTCCGAAGGTAAGCGCCTGTTGCCGGCCTCTTTCGGCACAAGCCCCCGCTCCGGAGCGCACCGCGGCCGGCAGGATGCTCTCTGCCGGCGAAGGTGCCGCTTCTCCGGCAAGGAAGCCTCAGCCGCTTCTCCTGCACACGGAGAGCGTGCTAGCTGCTGAAACGTTAAGAAAGAAGCTGCAGAAGACTGGCACTGAGCGTGCAGCTTTCCAGCGGAGAGAAAAAGCTACTTGAACACTCTGCAAGCCTTTCCACTCCCAAAAACATGCACATGGAAGGAGCTGCTGCAAAAGCGATGCTGTGCTCGCTGCTGCTCCTCCTGAAGCTCTGGCTGCTAAATCTGAGGCTTTCCTTCCAATTTCAAGCTGCAAAGCACTTGCTGAATTGCAGGGAAAGTCCGGGAGGCATTTGCTGTGCTGGCACACTTTCTCCTTCCTAGACAGAGTGGAAAAGCTTTTCCCTGCCGTGTAGGCGACAAGAGACGCATTAGACAGGGATCCGGAGCTGTCCGAAGGTAAGCGCCTGTTGCCGGCCTCTTTCGGCACAAGCCCCCGCTCCGGAGCGCACCGCGGCCGGCAGGATGCTCTCTGCCGGCGAAGGTGCCGCTTCTCCGGCAAGGAAGCCTCAGCCGCTTCTCCTGCACACGGAGAGCGTGCTAGCTGCTGAAACGTGAAGAAAGAAGCTGCAGAAGACTGGCACTGAGCGTGCAGCTTTCCAGCGGAGAGAAAAAGCTACTTGAACACTCTGCAAGCCTTTCCACTCCCAAAAACATGCACATGGAAGGAGCTGCTGCAAAAGCGATGCTGTGCTCGCTGCTGCTCCTCCTGAAGCTCTGGCTGCTAAATCTGAGGCTTTCCTTCCAATTTCAAGCTGCAAAGCACTTGCTGAATTGCAGGGAAAGTCCGGGAGGCATTTGCTGTGCTGGCACACTTTCTCCTTCCTAGACAGAGTGGAAAAGCTTTTCCCTGCCGTGTAGGCGACAAGAGACGCATTAGACAGGGATCCGGAGCTGTCCGAAGGTAAGCGCCTGTTGCCGGCCTCTTTCGGCACAAGCCCCCGCTCCGGAGCGCACCGCGGCCGGCAGGATGCTCTCTGCCGGCGAAGGTGCCGCTTCTCCGGCAAGGAAGCCTCAGCCGCTTCTCCTGCACACGGAGAGCGTGCTAGCTGCTGAAACGTGAAGAAAGAAGCTGCAGAAGACTGGCACTGAGCGTGCAGCTTTCCAGCGGAGAGAAAAAGCTACTTGAACACTCTGCAAGCCTTTCCACTCCCAAAAACATGCACATGGAAGGAGCTGCTGCAAAAGCGATGCTGTGCTCGCTGCTGCTCGTCCTGAAGCTCTGGCTGCTAAATCTGAGGCTTTCCTTCCAATTTCAAGCTGCAAAGCACTTGCTGAATTGCAGGGAAAGTCCGGGAGGCATTTGCTGTGCTGGCACACTTTCTCCTTCCTAGACAGAGTGGAAAAGCTTTTCCCTGCCGTGTAGGCGACAAGAGACGCATTAGACAGGGATCCGGAGCTGTCCGAAGGTAAGCGCTTGTTCCCGGCCTCTTTCGGCACAAGCCCCCGCTCCGGAGCGCACCGCGGCCGGCAGGATGCTCTCTGCCGGCGAAGGTGCCGCTTCTCCGGCAAGGAAGCCTCAGCCGCTTCTCCTGCACACGGAGAGCATGCTAGCTGCTGAAACGTGAAGAAAGAAGCTGCAGAAGACTGGCACTGAGCGTGCAGCTTTCCAGCGGAGAGAAAAAGCTACTTGAACACTCTGCAAGCCTTTCCACTCCCAAAAACATGCACATGGAAGGAGCTGCTGCAAAAGCGATGCTGTGCTCGCTGCTGCTCCTCCTGAAGCTCTGGCTGCTAAATCTGAGGCTTTCCTTCCAATTTCAAGCTGCAAAGCACTTGCTGAATTGCAGGGAAAGTCCGGGAGGCATTTGCTGTGCTGGCACACTTTCTCCTTCCTAGACAGAGTGGAAAAGCTTTTCCCTGCCGTGTAGGCGACAGGAGACGCATTAGACGGGCATCCGGAGCTGTCCGAAGGTAAGCGCCTGTTCCCGGCCTCTTTCGGCACAAGCCCCCGCTCCGGAGCGCACCGCGGCCGGCAGGATGCTCTCTGCCGGCGAAGGTGCCGCTTCTCCGGCAAGGAAGCCTCAGCCGCTTCTCCTGCACACGGAGAGCGTGCTAGCTGCTGAAACGTGAAGAAAGAAGCTGCAGAAGACTGGCACTGAGCGTGCAGCTTTCCAGCGGAGAGAAAAAGCTACTTGAACACTCTGCAAGCCTTTCCACTCCCAAAAACATGCACATGGAAGGAGCTGCTGCAAAAGCGATGCTGTGCTCGCTGCTGCTCGTCCTGAAGCTCTGGCTGCTAAATCTGAGGCTTTCCTTCCAATTTCAAGCTGCAAAGCACTTGCTGAATTGCAGGGAAAGTCCGGGAGGCATTTGCTGTGCTGGCACACTTTCTCCTTCCTAGACAGAGTGGAAAAGCTTTTCCCTGCCGTGTAGGCGACAGGAGACGCATTAGACGGGCATCCGGAGCTGTCCGAAGGTAAGCGCCTGTTCCCGGCCTCTTTCGGCACAAGCCCCCGCTCCGGAGCGCACCGCGGCCGGCAGGATGCTCTCTGCCGGCGAAGGTGCCGCTTCTCCGGCAAGGAAGCCTCAGCCGCTTCTCCTGCACACGGAGAGCGTGCTAGCTGCTGAAACGTGAAGAAAGAAGCTGCAGAAGACTGGCACTGAGCGTGCAGCTTTCCAGCGGAGAGAAAAAGCTACTTGAACACTCTGCAAGCCTTTCCACTCCCAAAAACATGCACATGGAAGGAGCTGCTGCAAAAGCGATGCTGTGCTCGCTGCTGCTCCTCCTGAAGCTCTGGCTGCTAAATCTGAGGCTTTCCTTCCAATTTCAAGCTGCAAAGCACTTGCTGAATTGCAGGGAAAGTCCGGGAGGCATTTGCTGTGCTGGCACACTTTCTCCTTCCTAGACAGAGTGGAAAAGCTTTTCCCTGCCGTGTAGGCGACAAGAGACGCATTAGACAGGGATCCGGAGCTGTCCGAAGGTAAGCGCTTGTTCCCGGCCTCTTTCGGCACAAGCCCCCGCTCCGGAGCGCACCGCGGCCGGCAGGATGCTCTCTGCCGGCGAAGGTGCCGCTTCTCCGGCAAGGAAGCCTCAGCCGCTTCTCCTGCACACGGAGAGCGTGCTAGCTGCTGAAACGTGAAGAAAGAAGCTGCAGAAGACTGGCACTGAGCGTGCAGCTTTCCAGCGGAGAGAAAAAGCTACTTGAACACTCTGCAAGCCTTTCCACTCCCAAAAACATGCACATGGAAGGAGCTGCTGCAAAAGCGATGCTGTGCTCGCTGCTGCTCCTCCTGAAGCTCTGGCTGCTAAATCTGAGGCTTTCCTTCCAATTTCAAGCTGCAAAGCACTTGCTGAATTGCAGGGAAAGTCCGGGAGGCATTTGCTGTGCTGGCACACTTTCTCCTTCCTAGACAGAGTGGAAAAGCTTTTCCCTGCCGTGTAGGCGACAAGAGACGCATTAGACCGGGATCCGGAGCTGTCCGAAGGTAAGCGCCTGTTGCCGGCCTCTTTCGGCACAAGCCCCCGCTCCGGAGCGCACCGCGGCCGGCAGGATGCTCTCTGCCGGCGAAGGTGCCGCTTCTCCGGCAAGGAAGCCTCAGCCGCTTCTCCTGCACACGGAGAGCGTGCTAGCTGCTGAAACGTGAAGAAAGAAGCTGCAGAAGACTGGCACTGAGCGTGCAGCTTTCCAGCGGAGAGAAAAAGCTACTTGAACACTCTGCAAGCCTTTCCACTCCCAAAAACATGTACATGGAAGGAGCTGCTGCAAAAGCGATGCTGTGCTCGCTGCTGCTCCTCCTGAAGCTCTGGCTGCTAAATCTGAGGCTTTCCTTCCAATTTCAAGCTGCAAAGCACTTGCTGAATTGCAGGGAAAGTCCGGGAGGCATTTGCTGTGCTGGCACACTTTCTCCTTCCTAGACAGAGTGGAAAAGCTTTTCCCTGCCGTGTAGGCGACAGGAGACGCATTAGACGGGCATCCGGAGCTGTCCGAAGGTAAGCGCCTGTTGCCGGCCTCTTTCGGCACAAGCCCCCGCTCCGGAGCGCACCGCGGCCGGCAGGATGCTCTCTGCCGGCGAAGGTGCCGCTTCTCCGGCAAGGAAGCCTCAGCCGCTTCTCCTGCACACGGAGAGCGTGCTAGCTGCTGAAACGTGAAGAAAGAAGCTGCAGAAGACTGGCACTGAGCGTGCAGCTTTCCAGCGGAGAGAAAAAGCTACTTGAACACTCTGCAAGCCTTTCCACTCCCAAAAACATGCACATGGAAGGAGCTGCTGCAAAAGCGATGCTGTGCTCGCTGCTGCTCCTCCTGAAGCTCTGGCTGCTAAATCTGAGGCTTTCCTTCCAATTTCAAGCTGCAAAGCACTTGCTGAATTGCAGGGAAAGTCCGGGAGGCATTTGCTGTGCTGGCACACTTTCTCCTTCCTAGACAGAGTGGAAAAGCTTTTCCCTGCCGTGTAGGCGACAGGAGACGCATTAGACGGGCATCCAGAGCTGTCCGAAGGTAAGCGCCTGTTCCCGGCCTCTTTCGGCACAAGCCCCCGCTCCGGAGCGCACCGCGGCCGGCAGGATGCTCTCTGCCGGCGAAGGTGCCGCTTCTCCGGCAAGGAAGCCTCAGCCGCTTCTCCTGCACACGGAGAGCGTGCTAGCTGCTGAAACGTGAAGAAAGAAGCTGCAGAAGACTGGCACTGAGCGTGCAGCTTTCCAGCGGAGAGAAAAAGCTACTTGAACACTCTGCAAGCCTTTCCACTCCCAAAAACATGCACATGGAAGGAGCTGCTGCAAAAGCGATGCTGTGCTCGCTGCTGCTCCTCCTGAAGCTCTGGCTGCTAAATCTGAGGCTTTCCTTCCAATTTCAAGCTGCAAAGCACTTGCTGAATTGCAGGGAAAGTCCGGGAGGCATTTGCTGTGCTGGCACACTTTCTCCTTCCTAGACAGAGTGGAAAAGCTTTTCCCTGCCGTGTAGGCGACAAGAGACGCATTAGACAGGGATCCGGAGCTGTCCGAAGGTAAGCGCTTGTTCCCGGCCTCTTTCGGCACAAGCCCCCGCTCCGGAGCGCACCGCGGCCGGCAGGATGCTCTCTGCCGGCGAAGGTGCCGCTTCTCCGGCAAGGAAGCCTCAGCCGCTTCTCCTGCACACGGAGAGCGTGCTAGCTGCTGAAACGTGAAGAAAGAAGCTGCAGAAGACTGGCACTGAGCGTGCAGCTTTCCAGCGGAGAGAAAAAGCTACTTGAACACTCTGCAAGCCTTTCCACTCCCAAAAACATGCACATGGAAGGAGCTGCTGCAAAAGCGATGCTGTGCTCGCTGCTGCTCCTCCTGAAGCTCTGGCTGCTAAATCTGAGGCTTTCCTTCCAATTTCAAGCTGCAAAGCACTTGCTGAATTGCAGGGAAAGTCCGGGAGGCATTTGCTGTGCTGGCACACTTTCTCCTTCCTAGACAGAGTGGAAAAGCTTTTCCCTGCCGTGTAGGCGACAAGAGACGCATTAGACCGGGATCCGGCGCTGTCCAAAGGTAAGCGCCTGTTCCCGGCCTCTTTCGGCACAAGCCCCCGCTCCGGAGCGCACCGCGGCCGGCAGGATGCTCTCTGCCGGCGAAGGTGCCGCTTCTCCGGCAAGGAAGCCTCAGCCGCTTCTCCTGCACACGGAGAGCGTGCTAGCTGCTGAAACGTGAAGAAAGAAGCTGCAGAAGACTGGCACTGAGCGTGCAGCTTTCCAGCGGAGAGAAAAAGCTACTTGAACACTCTGCAAGCCTTTCCACTCCCAAAAACATGCACATGGAAGGAGCTGCTGCAAAAGCGATGCTGTGCTCGCTGCTGCTCCTCCTGAAGCTCTGGCTGCTAAATCTGAGGCTTTCCTTCCAATTTCAAGCTGCAAAGCACTTGCTGAATTGCAGGGAAAGTCCGGGAGGCATTTGCTGTGCTGGCACACTTTCTCCTTCCTAGACAGAGTGGAAAAGCTTTTCCCTGCCGTGTAGGCGACAAGAGACGCATTAGACCGGGATCCGGAGCTGTCCGAAGGTAAGCGCCTGTTGCCGGCCTCTTTCGGCACAAGCCCCCGCTCCGGAGCGCACCGCGGCCGGCAGGATGCTCTCTGCCGGCGAAGGTGCCGCTTCTCCGGCAAGGAAGCCTCAGCCGCTTCTCCTGCACACGGAGAGCGTGCTAGCTGCTGAAACGTGAAGAAAGAAGCTGCAGAAGACTGGCACTGAGCGTGCAGCTTTCCAGCGGAGAGAAAAAGCTACTTGAACACTCTGCAAGCCTTTCCACTCCCAAAAACATGTACATGGAAGGAGCTGCTGCAAAAGCGATGCTGTGCTCGCTGCTGCTCCTCCTGAAGCTCTGGCTGCTAAATCTGAGGCTTTCCTTCCAATTTCAAGCTGCAAAGCACTTGCTGAATTGCAGGGAAAGTCCGGGAGGCATTTGCTGTGCTGGCACACTTTCTCCTTCCTAGACAGAGTGGAAAAGCTTTTCCCTGCCGTGTAGGCGACAGGAGACGCATTAGACGGGCATCCGGAGCTGTCCGAAGGTAAGCGCCTGTTGCCGGCCTCTTTCGGCACAAGCCCCCGCTCCGGAGCGCACCGCGGCCGGCAGGATGCTCTCTGCCGGCGAAGGTGCCGCTTCTCCGGCAAGGAAGCCTCAGCCGCTTCTCCTGCACACGGAGAGCGTGCTAGCTGCTGAAACGTGAAGAAAGAAGCTGCAGAAGACTGGCACTGAGCGTGCAGCTTTCCAGCGGAGAGAAAAAGCTACTTGAACACTCTGCAAGCCTTTCCACTCCCAAAAACATGCACATGGAAGGAGCTGCTGCAAAAGCGATGCTGTGCTCGCTGCTGCTCCTCCTGAAGCTCTGGCTGCTAAATCTGAGGCTTTCCTTCCAATTTCAAGCTGCAAAGCACTTGCTGAATTGCAGGGAAAGTCCGGGAGGCATTTGCTGTGCTGGCACACTTTCTCCTTCCTAGACAGAGTGGAAAAGCTTTTCCCTGCCGTGTAGGCGACAAGAGACGCATTAGACAGGGATCCGGAGCTGTCCGAAGGTAAGCGCCTGTTGCCGGCCTCTTTCGGCACAAGCCCCCGCTCCGGAGCGCACCGCGGCCGGCAGGATGCTCTCTGCCGGCGAAGGTGCCGCTTCTCCGGCAAGGAAGCCTCAGCCGCTTCTCCTGCACACGGAGAGCGTGCTAGCTGCTGAAACGTTAAGAAAGAAGCTGCAGAAGACTGGCACTGAGCGTGCAGCTTTCCAGCGGAGAGAAAAAGCTACTTGAACACTCTGCAAGCCTTTCCACTCCCAAAAACATGCACATGGAAGGAGCTGCTGCAAAAGCGATGCTGTGCTCGCTGCTGCTCCTCCTGAAGCTCTGGCTGCTAAATCTGAGGCTTTCCTTCCAATTTCAAGCTGCAAAGCACTTGCTGAATTGCAGGGAAAGTCCGGGAGGCATTTGCTGTGCTGGCACACTTTCTCCTTCCTAGACAGAGTGGAAAAGCTTTTCCCTGCCGTGTAGGCGACAAGAGACGCATTAGACAGGGATCCGGAGCTGTCCGAAGGTAAGCGCCTGTTGCCGGCCTCTTTCGGCACAAGCCCCCGCTCCGGAGCGCACCGCGGCCGGCAGGATGCTCTCTGCCGGCGAAGGTGCCGCTTCTCCGGCAAGGAAGCCTCAGCCGCTTCTCCAGCACACGGAGAGCGTGCTAGCTGCTGAAACGTGAAGAAAGAAGCTGCAGAAGACTGGCACTGAGCGTGCAGCTTTCCAGCGGAGAGAAAAAGCTACTTGAACACTCTGCAAGCCTTTCCACTCCCAAAAACATGCACATGGAAGGAGCTGCTGCAAAAGCGATGCTGTGCTCGCTGCTGCTCCTCCTGAAGCTCTGGCTGCTAAATCTGAGGCTTTCCTTCCAATTTCAAGCTGCAAAGCACTTGCTGAATTGCAGGGAAAGTCCGGGAGGCATTTGCTGTGCTGGCACACTTTCTCCTTCCTAGACAGAGTGGAAAAGCTTTTCCCTGCCGTGTAGGCGACAAGAGACGCATTAGACAGGGATCCGGAGCTGTCCGAAGGTAAGCGCCTGTTGCCGGCCTCTTTCGGCACAAGCCCCCGCTCCGGAGCGCACCGCGGCCGGCAGGATGCTCTCTGCCGGCGAAGGTGCCGCTTCTCCGGCAAGGAAGCCTCAGCCGCTTCTCCTGCACACGGAGAGCGTGCTAGCTGCTGAAACGTGAAGAAAGAAGCTGCAGAAGACTGGCACTGAGCGTGCAGCTTTCCAGCGGAGAGAAAAAGCTACTTGAACACTCTGCAAGCCTTTCCACTCCCAAAAACATGCACATGGAAGGAGCTGCTGCAAAAGCGATGCTGTGCTCGCTGCTGCTCGTCCTGAAGCTCTGGCTGCTAAATCTGAGGCTTTCCTTCCAATTTCAAGCTGCAAAGCACTTGCTGAATTGCAGGGAAAGTCCGGGAGGCATTTGCTGTGCTGGCACACTTTCTCCTTCCTAGACAGAGTGGAAAAGCTTTTCCCTGCCGTGTAGGCGACAAGAGACGCATTAGACAGGGATCCGGAGCTGTCCGAAGGTAAGCGCTTGTTCCCGGCCTCTTTCGGCACAAGCCCCCGCTCCGGAGCGCACCGCGGCCGGCAGGATGCTCTCTGCCGGCGAAGGTGCCGCTTCTCCGGCAAGGAAGCCTCAGCCGCTTCTCCTGCACACGGAGAGCGTGCTAGCTGCTGAAACGTGAAGAAAGAAGCTGCAGAAGACTGGCACTGAGCGTGCAGCTTTCCAGCGGAGAGAAAAAGCTACTTGAACACTCTGCAAGCCTTTCCACTCCCAAAAACATGCACATGGAAGGAGCTGCTGCAAAAGCGATGCTGTGCTCGCTGCTGCTCCTCCTGAAGCTCTGGCTGCTAAATCTGAGGCTTTCCTTCCAATTTCAAGCTGCAAAGCACTTGCTGAATTGCAGGGAAAGTCCGGGAGGCATTTGCTGTGCTGGCACACTTTCTCCTTCCTAGACAGAGTGGAAAAGCTTTTCCCTGCCGTGTAGGCGACAGGAGACGCATTAGACGGGCATCCGGAGCTGTCCGAAGGTAAGCGCCTGTTCCCGGCCTCTTTCGGCACAAGCCCCCGCTCCGGAGCGCACCGCGGCCGGCAGGATGCTCTCTGCCGGCGAAGGTGCCGCTTCTCCGGCAAGGAAGCCTCAGCCGCTTCTCCTGCACACGGAGAGCGTGCTAGCTGCTGAAACGTGAAGAAAGAAGCTGCAGAAGACTGGCACTGAGCGTGCAGCTTTCCAGCGGAGAGAAAAAGCTACTTGAACACTCTGCAAGCCTTTCCACTCCCAAAAACATGCACATGGAAGGAGCTGCTGCAAAAGCGATGCTGTGCTCGCTGCTGCTCGTCCTGAAGCTCTGGCTGCTAAATCTGAGGCTTTCCTTCCAATTTCAAGCTGCAAAGCACTTGCTGAATTGCAGGGAAAGTCCGGGAGGCATTTGCTGTGCTGGCACACTTTCTCCTTCCTAGACAGAGTGGAAAAGCTTTTCCCTGCCGTGTAGGCGACAAGAGACGCATTAGACCGGGATCCGGAGCTGTCCGAAGGTAAGCGCTTGTTCCCGGCCTCGTTCGGCACAAGCCCCCGCTCCGGAGCGCACCGCGGCCGGCAGGATGCTCTCTGCCGGCGAAGGTGCCGCTTCTCCGGCAAGGAAGCCTCAGCCGCTTCTCCTGCACACGGAGAGCGTGCTAGCTGCTGAAACGTGAAGAAAGAAGCTGCAGAACACTGGCACTGAGCGTGCAGCTTTCCAGCGGAGAGAAAAAGCTACTTGAACACTCTGCAAGCCTTTCCACTCCCAAAAACATGCACATGGAAGGAGCTGCTGCAAAAGCGATGCTGTGCTCGCTGCTGCTCGTCCTGAAGCTCTGGCTGCTAAATCTGAGGCTTTCCTTCCAATTTCAAGCTGCAAAGCACTTGCTGAATTGCAGGGAAAGTCCGGGAGGCATTTGCTGTGCTGGCACACTTTCTCCTTCCTAGACAGAGTGGAAAAGCTTTTCCCTGCCGTGTAGGCGACAAGAGACGCATTAGACAGGGATCCGGAGCTGTCCGAAGGTAAGCGCTTGTTCCCGGCCTCTTTCGGCACAAGCCCCCGCTCCGGAGCGCACCGCGGCCGGCAGGATGCTCTCTGCCGGCGAAGGTGCCGCTTCTCCGGCAAGGAAGCCTCAGCCGCTTCTCCTGCACACGGAGAGCGTGCTAGCTGCTGAAACGTGAAGAAAGAAGCTGCAGAAGACTGGCACTGAGCGTGCAGCTTTCCAGCGGAGAGAAAAAGCTACTTGAACACTCTGCAAGCCTTTCCACTCCCAAAAACATGCACATGGAAGGAGCTGCTGCAAAAGCGATGCTGTGCTCGCTGCTGCTCCTCCCGAAGCTCTGGCTGCTAAATCTGAGGCTTTCCTTCCAATTTCAAGCTGCAAAGCACTTGCTGAATTGCAGGAAAAGTCCGGGAGGCATTTGCTGTGCTGGCACACTTTCTCCTTCCTAGACAGAGTGGAAAAGCTTTTCCCTGCCGTGTAGGCGACAGGAGACGCATTAGACGGGCATCCGGAGCTGTCCGAAGGTAAGCGCCTGTTCCCGGCCTCTTTCGGCACAAGCGCCCGCTCCGGAGAGCACCGCGGCCGGCAGGATGCTCTCTGCCGGCGAAGGTGCCGCTTCTCCAGCAAGGAAGCCTCAGCCGCTTCTCCTGCACACGGAGAGCGTGCTAGCTGCTGAAACGTGAAGAAAGAAGCTGCAGAAGACTGGCACTGAGCGTGCAGCTTTCCAGCGGAGAGAAAAAGCTACTTGAACACTCTGCAAGCCTTTCCACTCCCAAAAACATGCACATGGAAGGAGCTGCTGCAAAAGCGATGCTGTGCTCGCTGCTGCTCGTCCTGAAGCTCTGGCTGCTAAATCTGAGGCTTTCCTTCCAATTTCAAGCTGCAAAGCACTTGCTGAATTGCAGGGAAAGTCCGGGAGGCATTTGCTGTGCTGGCACACTTTCTCCTTCCTAGACAGAGTGGAAAAGCTTTTCCCTGCCGTGTAGGCGACAAGAGACGCATTAGACAGGGATCCGGAGCTGTCCGAAGGTAAGCGCCTGTTGCCGGCCTCTTTCGGCACAAGCCCCCGCTCCGGAGCGCACCGCGGCCGGCAGGATGCTCTCTGCCGGCGAAGGTGCCGCTTCTCCGGCAAGGAAGCCTCAGCCGCTTCTCCTGCACACGGAGAGCGTGCTAGCTGCTGAAACGTGAAGAAAGAAGCTGCAGAAGACTGGCACTGAGCGTGCAGCTTTCCAGCGGAGAGAAAAAGCTACTTGAACACTCTGCAAGCCTTTCCACTCCCAAAAACATGCACATGGAAGGAGCTGCTGCAAAAGCGATGCTGTGCTCGCTGCTGCTCCTCCTGAAGCTCTGGCTGCTAAATCTGAGGCTTTCCTTCCAATTTCAAGCTGCAAAGCACTTGCTGAATTGCAGGGAAAGTCCGGGAGGCATTTGCTGTGCTGGCACACTTTCTCCTTCCTAGACAGAGTGGAAAAGCTTTTCCCTGCCGTGTAGGCGACAAGAGACGCATTAGACAGGGATCCGGAGCTGTCCGAAGGTAAGCGCCTGTTGCCGGCCTCTTTCGGCACAAGCCCCCGCTCCGGAGCGCACCGCGGCCGGCAGGATGCTCTCTGCCGGCGAAGGTGCCGCTTCTCCGGCAAGGAAGCCTCAGCCGCTTCTCCTGCACACGGAGAGCGTGCTAGCTGCTGAAACGTTAAGAAAGAAGCTGCAGAAGACTGGCACTGAGCGTGCAGCTTTCCAGCGGAGAGAAAAAGCTACTTGAACACTCTGCAAGCCTTTCCACTCCCAAAAACATGCACATGGAAGGAGCTGCTGCAAAAGCGATGCTGTGCTCGCTGCTGCTCCTCCTGAAGCTCTGGCTGCTAAATCTGAGGCTTTCCTTCCAATTTCAAGCTGCAAAGCACTTGCTGAATTGCAGGGAAAGTCCGGGAGGCATTTGCTGTGCTGGCACACTTTCTCCTTCCTAGACAGAGTGGAAAAGCTTTTCCCTGCCGTGTAGGCGACAAGAGACGCATTAGACAGGGATCCGGAGCTGTCCGAAGGTAACCGCTTGTTCCCGGCCTCTTTCGGCACAAGCCCCCGCTCCGGAGCGCACCGCGGCCGGCAGGATGCTCTCTGCCGGCGAAGGTGCCGCTTCTCCGGCAAGGAAGCCTCAGCCGCTTCTCCTGCACACGGAGAGCGTGCTAGCTGCTGAAACGTGAAGAAAGAAGCTGCAGAAGACTGGCACTGAGCGTGCAGCTTTCCAGCGGAGAGAAAAAGCTACTTGAACACTCTGCAAGCCTTTCCACTCCCAAAAACATGCACATGGAAGGAGCTGCTGCAAAAGCGATGCTGTGCTCGCTGCTGCTCCTCCTGAAGCTCTGGCTGCTAAATCTGAGGCTTTCCTTCCAATTTCAAGCTGCAAAGCACTTGCTGAATTGCAGGGAAAGTCCGGGAGGCATTTGCTGTGCTGGCACACTTTCTCCTTCCTAGACAGAGTGGAAAAGCTTTTCCCTGCCGTGTAGGCGACAAGAGACGCATTAGACAGGGATCCGGAGCTGTCCGAAGGTAAGCGCCTGTTGCCGGCCTCTTTCGGCACAAGCCCCCGCTCCGGAGCGCACCGCGGCCGGCAGGATGCTCTCTGCCGGCGAAGGTGCCGCTTCTCCGGCAAGGAAGCCTCAGCCGCTTCTCCTGCACACGGAGAGCGTGCTAGCTGCTGAAACGTGAAGAAAGAAGCTGCAGAAGACTGGCACTGAGCGTGCAGCTTTCCAGCGGAGAGAAAAAGCTACTTGAACACTCTGCAAGCCTTTCCACTCCCAAAAACATGCACATGGAAGGAGCTGCTGCAAAAGCGATGCTGTGCTCGCTGCTGCTCCTCCTGAAGCTCTGGCTGCTAAATCTGAGGCTTTCCTTCCAATTTCAAGCTGCAAAGCACTTGCTGAATTGCAGGGAAAGTCCGGGAGGCATTTGCTGTGCTGGCACACTTTCTCCTTCCTAGACAGAGTGGAAAAGCTTTTCCCTGCCGTGTAGGCGACAAGAGACGCATTAGACAGGGATCCGGAGCTGTCCGAAGGTAAGCGCTTGTTCCCGGCCTCTTTCGGCACAAGCCCCCGCTCCGGAGCGCACCGCGGCCGGCAGGATGCTCTCTGCCGGCGAAGGTGCCGCTTCTCCGGCAAGGAAGCCTCAGCCGCTTCTCCTGCACACGGAGAGCGTGCTAGCTGCTGAAACGTGAAGAAAGAAGCTGCAGAAGACTGGCACTGAGCGTGCAGCTTTCCAGCGGAGAGAAAAAGCTACTTGAACACTCTGCAAGCCTTTCCACTCCCAAAAACATGCACATGGAAGGAGCTGCTGCAAAAGCGATGCTGTGCTCGCTGCTGCTCCTCCTGAAGCTCTGGCTGCTAAATCTGAGGCTTTCCTTCCAATTTCAAGCTGCAAAGCACTTGCTGAATTGCAGGGAAAGTCCGGGAGGCATTTGCTGTGCTGGCACACTTTCTCCTTCCTAGACAGAGTGGAAAAGCTTTTCCCTGCCGTGTAGGCGACAAGAGACGCATTAGACCGGGATCCGGAGCTGTCCGAAGGTAAGCGCCTGTTGCCGGCCTCTTTCGGCACAAGCCCCCGCTCCGGAGCGCACCGCGGCCGGCAGGATGCTCTCTGCCGGCGAAGGTGCCGCTTCTCCGGCAAGGAAGCCTCAGCCGCTTCTCCTGCACACGGAGAGCGTGCTAGCTGCTGAAACGTGAAGAAAGAAGCTGCAGAAGACTGGCACTGAGCGTGCAGCTTTCCAGCGGAGAGAAAAAGCTACTTGAACACTCTGCAAGCCTTTCCACTCCCAAAAACATGTACATGGAAGGAGCTGCTGCAAAAGCGATGCTGTGCTCGCTGCTGCTCCTCCTGAAGCTCTGGCTGCTAAATCTGAGGCTTTCCTTCCAATTTCAAGCTGCAAAGCACTTGCTGAATTGCAGGGAAAGTCCGGGAGGCATTTGCTGTGCTGGCACACTTTCTCCTTCCTAGACAGAGTGGAAAAGCTTTTCCCTGCCGTGTAGGCGACAGGAGACGCATTAGACGGGCATCCGGAGCTGTCCGAAGGTAAGCGCCTGTTGCCGGCCTCTTTCGGCACAAGCCCCCGCTCCGGAGCGCACCGCGGCCGGCAGGATGCTCTCTGCCGGCGAAGGTGCCGCTTCTCCGGCAAGGAAGCCTCAGCCGCTTCTCCTGCACACGGAGAGCGTGCTAGCTGCTGAAACGTGAAGAAAGAAGCTGCAGAAGACTGGCACTGAGCGTGCAGCTTTCCAGCGGAGAGAAAAAGCTACTTGAACACTCTGCAAGCCTTTCCACTCCCAAAAACATGCACATGGAAGGAGCTGCTGCAAAAGCGATGCTGTGCTCGCTGCTGCTCCTCCTGAAGCTCTGGCTGCTAAATCTGAGGCTTTCCTTCCAATTTCAAGCTGCAAAGCACTTGCTGAATTGCAGGGAAAGTCCGGGAGGCATTTGCTGTGCTGGCACACTTTCTCCTTCCTAGACAGAGTGGAAAAGCTTTTCCCTGCCGTGTAGGCGACAGGAGACGCATTAGACGGGCATCCGGAGCTGTCCGAAGGTAAGCGCCTGTTGCCGGCCTCTTTCGGCACAAGCCCCCGCTCCGGAGCGCACCGCGGCCGGCAGGATGCTCTCTGCCGGCGAAGGTGCCGCTTCTCCGGCAAGGAAGCCTCAGCCGCTTCTCCTGCACACGGAGAGCGTGCTAGCTGCTGAAACGTGAAGAAAGAAGCTGCAGAAGACTGGCACTGAGCGTGCAGCTTTCCAGCGGAGAGAAAAAGCTACTTGAACACTCTGCAAGCCTTTCCACTCCCAAAAACATGCACATGGAAGGAGCTGCTGCAAAAGCGATGCTGTGCTCGCTGCTGCTCCTCCTGAAGCTCTGGCTGCTAAATCTGAGGCTTTCCTTCCAATTTCAAGCTGCAAAGCACTTGCTGAATTGCAGGGAAAGTCCGGGAGGCATTTGCTGTGCTGGCACACTTTCTCCTTCCTAGACAGAGTGGAAAAGCTTTTCCCTGCCGTGTAGGCGACAGGAGACGCATTAGACGGGCATCCGGAGCTGTCCGAAGGTAAGCGCCTGTTGCCGGCCTCTTTCGGCACAAGCCCCCGCTCCGGAGCGCACCGCGGCCGGCAGGATGCTCTCTGCCGGCGAAGGTGCCGCTTCTCCGGCAAGGAAGCCTCAGCCGCTTCTCCTGCACACGGAGAGCGTGCTAGCTGCTGAAACGTGAAGAAAGAAGCTGCAGAAGACTGGCACTGAGCGTGCAGCTTTCCAGCGGAGAGAAAAAGCTACTTGAACACTCTGCAAGCCTTTCCACTCCCAAAAACATGCACATGGAAGGAGCTGCTGCAAAAGCGATGCTGTGCTCGCTGCTGCTCCTCCTGAAGCTCTGGCTGCTAAATCTGAAGCTTTCCTTCCAATTTCAAGCTGCAAAGCACTTGCTGAATTGCAGGGAAAGTCCGGGAGGCATTTGCTGTGCTGGCACACTTTCTCCTTCCTAGACAGAGTGGAAAAGCTTTTCCCTGCCGTGTAGGCGACAAGAGACGCATTAGACAGGGATCCGGAGCTGTCCGAAGGTAACCGCTTGTTCCCGGCCTCTTTCGGCACAAGCCCCCGCTCCGGAGCGCACCGCGGCCGGCAGGATGCTCTCTGCCGGCGAAGGTGCCGCTTCTCCGGCAAGGAAGCCTCAGCCGCTTCTCCTGCACACGGAGAGCGTGCTAGCTGCTGAAACGTGAAGAAAGAAGCTGCAGAAGACTGGCACTGAGCGTGCAGCTTTCCAGCGGAGAGAAAAAGCTACTTGAACACTCTGCAAGCCTTTCCACTCCCAAAAACATGCACATGGAAGGAGCTGCTGCAAAAGCGATGCTGTGCTCGCTGCTGCTCCTCCTGAAGCTCTGGCTGCTAAATCTGAGGCTTTCCTTCCAATTTCAAGCTGCAAAGCACTTGCTGAATTGCAGGGAAAGTCCGGGAGGCATTTGCTGTGCTGGCACACTTTCTCCTTCCTAGACAGAGTGGAAAAGCTTTTCCCTGCCGTGTAGGCGACAGGAGACGCATTAGACGGGCATCCGGAGCTGTCCGAAGGTAAGCGCCTGTTCCCGGCCTCTTTCGGCACAAGCCCCCGCTCCGGAGCGCACCGCGGCCGGCAGGATGCTCTCTGCCGGCGAAGGTGCCGCTTCTCCGGCAAGGAAGCCTCAGCCGCTTCTCCTGCACACGGAGAGCGTGCTAGCTGCTGAAACGTGAAGAAAGAAGCTGCAGAAGACTGGCACTGAGCGTGCAGCTTTCCAGCGGAGAGAAAAAGCTACTTGAACACTCTGCAAGCCTTTCCACTCCCAAAAACATGCACATGGAAGGAGCTGCTGCAAAAGCGATGCTGTGCTCGCTGCTGCTCCTCCTGAAGCTCTGGCTGCTAAATCTGAGGCTTTCCTTCCAATTTCAAGCTGCAAAGCACTTGCTGAATTGCAGGGAAAGTCCGGGAGGCATTTGCTGTGCTGGCACACTTTCTCCTTCCTAGACAGAGTGGAAAAGCTTTTCCCTGCCGTGTAGGCGACAGGAGACGCATTAGACGGGCATCCGGAGCTGTCCGAAGGTAAGCGCCTGTTCCCGGCCTCTTTCGGCACAAGCCCCCGCTCCGGAGCGCACCGCGGCCGGCAGGATGCTCTCTGCCGGCGAAGGTGCCGCTTCTCCGGCAAGGAAGCCTCAGCCGCTTCTCCTGCACACGGAGAGCGTGCTAGCTGCTGAAACGTGAAGAAAGAAGCTGCAGAAGACTGGCACTGAGCGTGCAGCTTTCCAGCGGAGAGAAAAAGCTACTTGAACACTCTGCAAGCCTTTCCACTCCCAAAAACATGCACATGGAAGGAGCTGCTGCAAAAGCGATGCTGTGCTCGCTGCTGCTCGTCCTGAAGCTCTGGCTGCTAAATCTGAGGCTTTCCTTCCAATTTCAAGCTGCAAAGCACTTGCTGAATTGCAGGGAAAGTCCGGGAGGCATTTGCTGTGCTGGCACACTTTCTCCTTCCTAGACAGAGTGGAAAAGCTTTTCCCTGCCGTGTAGGCGACAGGAGACGCATTAGACGGGCATCCGGAGCTGTCCGAAGGTAAGCGCCTGTTGCCGGCCTCTTTCGGCACAAGCCCCCGCTCCGGAGCGCACCGCGGCCGGCAGGATGCTCTCTGCCGGCGAAGGTGCCGCTTCTCCGGCAAGGAAGCCTCAGCCGCTTCTCCTGCACACGGAGAGCGTGCTAGCTGCTGAAACGTGAAGAAAGAAGCTGCAGAAGACTGGCACTGAGCGTGCAGCTTTCCAGCGGAGAGAAAAAGCTACTTGAACACTCTGCAAGCCTTTCCACTCCCAAAAACATACACATGGAAGGAGCTGCTGCAAAAGCGATGCTGTGCTCGCTGCTGCTCCTCCTGAAGCTCTGGCTGCTAAATCTGAGGCTTTCCTTCCAATTTCAAGCTGCAAAGCACTTGCTGAATTGCAGGGAAAGTCCGGGAGGCATTTGCTGTGCTGGCACACTTTCTCCTTCCTAGACAGAGTGGAAAAGCTTTTCCCTGCCGTGTAGGCGACAGGAGACGCATTAGACGGGCATCCGGAGCTGTCCGAAGGTAAGCGCCTGTTGCCGGCCTCTTTCGGCACAAGCCCCCGCTCCGGAGCGCACCGCGGCCGGCAGGATGCTCTCTGCCGGCGAAGGTGCCGCTTCTCCGGCAAGGAAGCCTCAGCCGCTTCTCCTGCACACGGAGAGCGTGCTAGCTGCTGAAACGTGAAGAAAGAAGCTGCAGAAGACTGGCACTGAGCGTGCAGCTTTCCAGCGGAGAGAAAAAGCTACTTGAACACTCTGCAAGCCTTTCCACTCCCAAAAACATGCACATGGAAGGAGCTGCTGCAAAAGCGATGCTGTGCTCGCTGCTGCTCGTCCTGAAGCTCTGGCTGCTAAATCTGAAGCTTTCCTTCCAATTTCAAGCTGCAAAGCACTTGCTGAATTGCAGGGAAAGTCCGGGAGGCATTTGCTGTGCTGGCACACTTTCTCCTTCCTAGACAGAGTGGAAAAGCTTTTCCCTGCCGTGTAGGCGACAAGAGACGCATTAGACAGGGATCCGGAGCTGTCCGAAGGTAACCGCTTGTTCCCGGCCTCTTTCGGCACAAGCCCCCGCTCCGGAGCGCACCGCGGCCGGCAGGATGCTCTCTGCCGGCGAAGGTGCCGCTTCTCCGGCAAGGAAGCCTCAGCCGCTTCTCCTGCACACGGAGAGCGTGCTAGCTGCTGAAACGTGAAGAAAGAAGCTGCAGAAGACTGGCACTGAGCGTGCAGCTTTCCAGCGGAGAGAAAAAGCTACTTGAACACTCTGCAAGCCTTTCCACTCCCAAAAACATGCACATGGAAGGAGCTGCTGCAAAAGCGATGCTGTGCTCGCTGCTGCTCCTCCTGAAGCTCTGGCTGCTAAATCTGAGGCTTTCCTTCCAATTTCAAGCTGCAAAGCACTTGCTGAATTGCAGGGAAAGTCCGGGAGGCATTTGCTGTGCTGGCACACTTTCTCCTTCCTAGACAGAGTGGAAAAGCTTTTCCCTGCCGTGTAGGCGACAGGAGACGCATTAGACGGGCATCCGGAGCTGTCCGAAGGTAAGCGCCTGTTCCCGGCCTCTTTCGGCACAAGCCCCCGCTCCGGAGCGCACCGCGGCCGGCAGGATGCTCTCTGCCGGCGAAGGTGCCGCTTCTCCGGCAAGGAAGCCTCAGCCGCTTCTCCTGCACACGGAGAGCGTGCTAGCTGCTGAAACATGAAGAAAGAAGCTGCAGAAGACTGGCACTGAGCGTGCAGCTTTCCAGCGGAGAGAAAAAGCTACTTGAACACTCTGCAAGCCTTTCCACTCCCAAAAACATGCACATGGAAGGAGCTGCTGCAAAAGCGATGCTGTGCTCGCTGCTGCTCCTCCTGAAGCTCTGGCTGCTAAATCTGAGGCTTTCCTTCCAATTTCAAGCTGCAAAGCACTTGCTGAATTGCAGGGAAAGTCCGGGAGGCATTTGCTGTGCTGGCACACTTTCTCCTTCCTAGACAGAGTGGAAAAGCTTTTCCCTGCCGTGTAGGCGACAGGAGACGCATTAGACGGGCATCCGGAGCTGTCCGAAGGTAAGCGCCTGTTCCCGGCCTCTTTCGGCACAAGCCCCCGCTCCGGAGCGCACCGCGGCCGGCAGGATGCTCTCTGCCGGCGAAGGTGCCGCTTCTCCGGCAAGGAAGCCTCAGCCGCTTCTCCTGCACACGGAGAGCGTGCTAGCTGCTGAAACGTGAAGAAAGAAGCTGCAGAAGACTGGCACTGAGCGTGCAGCTTTCCAGCGGAGAGAAAAAGCTACTTGAACACTCTGCAAGCCTTTCCACTCCCAAAAACATACACATGGAAGGAGCTGCTGCAAAAGCGATGCTGTGCTCGCTGCTGCTCCTCCTGAAGCTCTGGCTGCTAAATCTGAGGCTTTCCTTCCAATTTCAAGCTGCAAAGCACTTGCTGAATTGCAGGGAAAGTCCGGGAGGCATTTGCTGTGCTGGCACACTTTCTCCTTCCTAGACAGAGTGGAAAAGCTTTTCCCTGCCGTGTAGGCGACAGGAGACGCATTAGACGGGCATCCGGAGCTGTCCGAAGGTAAGCGCCTGTTGCCGGCCTCTTTCGGCACAAGCCCCCGCTCCGGAGCGCACCGCGGCCGGCAGGATGCTCTCTGCCGGCGAAGGTGCCGCTTCTCCGGCAAGGAAGCCTCAGCCGCTTCTCCTGCACACGGAGAGCGTGCTAGCTGCTGAAACGTGAAGAAAGAAGCTGCAGAAGACTGGCACTGAGCGTGCAGCTTTCCAGCGGAGAGAAAAAGCTACTTGAACACTCTGCAAGCCTTTCCACTCCCAAAAACATGCACATGGAAGGAGCTGCTGCAAAAGCGATGCTGTGCTCGCTGCTGCTCCTCCTGAAGCTCTGGCTGCTAAATCTGAGGCTTTCCTTCCAATTTCAAGCTGCAAAGCACTTGCTGAATTGCAGGGAAAGTCCGGGAGGCATTTGCTGTGCTGGCACACTTTCTCCTTCCTAGACAGAGTGGAAAAGCTTTTCCCTGCCGTGTAGGCGACAGGAGACGCATTAGACGGGCATCCGGAGCTGTCCGAAGGTAAGCGCCTGTTCCCGGCCTCTTTCGGCACAAGCCCCCGCTCCGGAGCGCACCGCGGCCGGCAGGATGCTCTCTGCCGGCGAAGGTGCCGCTTCTCCGGCAAGGAAGCCTCAGCCGCTTCTCCTGCACACGGAGAGCGTGCTAGCTGCTGAAACGTGAAGAAAGAAGCTGCAGAAGACTGGCACTGAGCGTGCAGCTTTCCAGCGGAGAGAAAAAGCTACTTGAACACTCTGCAAGCCTTTCCACTCCCAAAAACATGCACATGGAAGGAGCTGCTGCAAAAGCGATGCTGTGCTCGCTGCTGCTCCTCCTGAAGCTCTGGCTGCTAAATCTGAGGCTTTCCTTCCAATTTCAAGCTGCAAAGCACTTGCTGAATTGCAGGGAAAGTCCGGGAGGCATTTGCTGTGCTGGCACACTTTCTCCTTCCTAGACAGAGTGGAAAAGCTTTTCCCTGCCGTGTAGGCGACAAGAGACGCATTAGACAGGGATCCGGAGCTGTCCGAAGGTAAGCGCCTGTTGCCGGCCTCTTTCGGCACAAGCCCCCGCTCCGGAGCGCACCGCGGCCGGCAGGATGCTCTCTGCCGGCGAAGGTGCCGCTTCTCCGGCAAGGAAGCCTCAGCCGCTTCTCCTGCACACGGAGAGCGTGCTAGCTGCTGAAACGTGAAGAAAGAAGCTGCAGAAGACTGGCACTGAGCGTGCAGCTTTCCAGCGGAGAGAAAAAGCTACTTGAACACTCTGCAAGCCTTTCCACTCCCAAAAACATGCACATGGAAGGAGCTGCTGCAAAAGCGATGCTGTGCTCGCTGCTGCTCCTCCTGAAGCTCTGGCTGCTAAATCTGAGGCTTTCCTTCCAATTTCAAGCTGCAAAGCACTTGCTGAATTGCAGGGAAAGTCCGGGAGGCATTTGCTGTGCTGGCACACTTTCTCCTTCCTAGACAGAGTGGAAAAGCTTTTCCCTGCCGTGTAGGCGACAGGAGACGCATTAGACGGGCATCCGGAGCTGTCCGAAGGTAAGCGCCTGTTCCCGGCCTCTTTCGGCACAAGCCCCCGCTCCGGAGCGCACCGCGGCCGGCAGGATGCTCTCTGCCGGCGAAGGTGCCGCTTCTCCGGCAAGGAAGCCTCAGCCGCTTCTCCTGCACACGGAGAGCGTGCTAGCTGCTGAAACGTGAAGAAAGAAGCTGCAGAAGACTGGCACTGAGCGTGCAGCTTTCCAGCGGAGAGAAAAAGCTACTTGAACACTCTGCAAGCCTTTCCACTCCCAAAAACATGCACATGGAAGGAGCTGCTGCAAAAGCGATGCTGTGCTCGCTGCTGCTCGTCCTGAAGCTCTGGCTGCTAAATCTGAGGCTTTCCTTCCAATTTCAAGCTGCAAAGCACTTGCTGAATTGCAGGGAAAGTCCGGGAGGCATTTGCTGTGCTGGCACACTTTCTCCTTCCTAGACAGAGTGGAAAAGCTTTTCCCTGCCGTGTAGGCGACAAGAGACACATTAGACCGGGATCCGGAGCTGTCCGAAGGTAAGCGCTTGTTCCCGGCCTCGTTCGGCACAAGCCCCCGCTCCGGAGCGCACCGCGGCCGGCAGGATGCTCTCTGCCGGCGAAGGTGCCGCTTCTCCGGCAAGGAAGCCTCAGCCGCTTCTCCTGCACACGGAGAGCGTGCTAGCTGCTGAAACGTGAAGAAAGAAGCTGCAGAAGACTGGCACTGAGCGTGCAGCTTTCCAGCGGAGAGAAAAAGCTACTTGAACACTCTGCAAGCCTTTCCACTCCCAAAAACATGCACATGGAAGGAGCTGCTGCAAAAGCGATGCTGTGCTCGCTGCTGCTCCTCCTGAAGCTCTGGCTGCTAAATCTGAGGCTTTCCTTCCAATTTCAAGCTGCAAAGCACTTGCTGAATTGCAGGGAAAGTCCGGGAGGCATTTGCTGTGCTGGCACACTTTCTCCTTCCTAGACAGAGTGGAAAAGCTTTTCCCTGCCGTGTAGGCGACAGGAGACGCATTAGACGGGCATCCGGAGCTGTCCGAAGGTAAGCGCCTGTTCCCGGCCTCTTTCGGCACAAGCCCCCGCTCCGGAGCGCACCGCGGCCGGCAGGATGCTCTCTGCCGGCGAAGGTGCCGCTTCTCCGGCAAGGAAGCCTCAGCCGCTTCTCCTGCACACGGAGAGCGTGCTAGCTGCTGAAACGTGAAGAAAGAAGCTGCAGAAGACTGGCACTGAGCGTGCAGCTTTCCAGCGGAGAGAAAAAGCTACTTGAACACTCTGCAAGCCTTTCCACTCCCAAAAACATACACATGGAAGGAGCTGCTGCAAAAGCGATGCTGTGCTCGCTGCTGCTCGTCCTGAAGCTCTGGCTGCTAAATCTGAGGCTTTCCTTCCAATTTCAAGCTGCAAAGCACTTGCTGAATTGCAGGGAAAGTCCGGGAGGCATTTGCTGTGCTGGCACACTTTCTCCTTCCTAGACAGAGTGGAAAAGCTTTTCCCTGCCGTGTAGGCGACAGGAGACGCATTAGACGGGCATCCGGAGCTGTCCGAAGGTAAGCGCCTGTTGCCGGCCTCTTTCGGCACAAGCCCCCGCTCCGGAGCGCACCGCGGCCGGCAGGATGCTCTCTGCCGGCGAAGGTGCCGCTTCTCCGGCAAGGAAGCCTCAGCCGCTTCTCCTGCACACGGAGAGCGTGCTAGCTGCTGAAACGTGAAGAAAGAAGCTGCAGAAGACTGGCACTGAGCGTGCAGCTTTCCAGCGGAGAGAAAAAGCTACTTGAACACTCTGCAAGCCTTTCCACTCCCAAAAACATGCACATGGAAGGAGCTGCTGCAAAAGCGATGCTGTGCTCGCTGCTGCTCCTCCTGAAGCTCTGGCTGCTAAATCTGAGGCTTTCCTTCCAATTTCAAGCTGCAAAGCACTTGCTGAATTGCAGGGAAAGTCCGGGAGGCATTTGCTGTGCTGGCACACTTTCTCCTTCCTAGACAGAGTGGAAAAGCTTTTCCCTGCCGTGTAGGCGACAGGAGACGCATTAGACGGGCATCCGGAGCTGTCCGAAGGTAAGCGCCTGTTCCCGGCCTCTTTCGGCACAAGCCCCCGCTCCGGAGCGCACCGCGGCCGGCAGGATGCTCTCTGCCGGCGAAGGTGCCGCTTCTCCGGCAAGGAAGCCTCAGCCGCTTCTCCTGCACACGGAGAGCGTGCTAGCTGCTGAAACGTGAAGAAAGAAGCTGCAGAAGACTGGCACTGAGCGTGCAGCTTTCCAGCGGAGAGAAAAAGCTACTTGAACACTCTGCAAGCCTTTCCACTCCCAAAAACATGCACATGGAAGGAGCTGCTGCAAAAGCGATGCTGTGCTCGCTGCTGCTCGTCCTGAAGCTCTGGCTGCTAAATCTGAGGCTTTCCTTCCAATTTCAAGCTGCAAAGCACTTGCTGAATTGCAGGGAAAGTCCGGGAGGCATTTGCTGTGCTGGCACACTTTCTCCTTCCTAGACAGAGTGGAAAAGCTTTTCCCTGCCGTGTAGGCGACAAGAGACACATTAGACCGGGATCCGGAGCTGTCCGAAGGTAAGCGCTTGTTCCCGGCCTCGTTCGGCACAAGCCCCCGCTCCGGAGCGCACCGCGGCCGGCAGGATGCTCTCTGCCGGCGAAGGTGCCGCTTCTCCGGCAAGGAAGCCTCAGCCGCTTCTCCTGCACACGGAGAGCGTGCTAGCTGCTGAAACGTGAAGAAAGAAGCTGCAGAAGACTGGCACTGAGCGTGCAGCTTTCCAGCGGAGAGAAAAAGCTACTTGAACACTCTGCAAGCCTTTCCACTCCCAAAAACATGCACATGGAAGGAGCTGCTGCAAAAGCGATGCTGTGCTCGCTGCTGCTCCTCCTGAAGCTCTGGCTGCTAAATCTGAGGCTTTCCTTCCAATTTCAAGCTGCAAAGCACTTGCTGAATTGCAGGGAAAGTCCGGGAGGCATTTGCTGTGCTGGCACACTTTCTCCTTCCTAGACAGAGTGGAAAAGCTTTTCCCTGCCGTGTAGGCGACAGGAGACGCATTAGACGGGCATCCGGAGCTGTCCGAAGGTAAGCGCCTGTTCCCGGCCTCTTTCGGCACAAGCCCCCGCTCCGGAGCGCACCGCGGCCGGCAGGATGCTCTCTGCCGGCGAAGGTGCCGCTTCTCCGGCAAGGAAGCCTCAGCCGCTTCTCCTGCACACGGAGAGCGTGCTAGCTGCTGAAACGTGAAGAAAGAAGCTGCAGAAGACTGGCACTGAGCGTGCAGCTTTCCAGCGGAGAGAAAAAGCTACTTGAACACTCTGCAAGCCTTTCCACTCCCAAAAACATACACATGGAAGGAGCTGCTGCAAAAGCGATGCTGTGCTCGCTGCTGCTCGTCCTGAAGCTCTGGCTGCTAAATCTGAGGCTTTCCTTCCAATTTCAAGCTGCAAAGCACTTGCTGAATTGCAGGGAAAGTCCGGGAGGCATTTGCTGTGCTGGCACACTTTCTCCTTCCTAGACAGAGTGGAAAAGCTTTTCCCTGCCGTGTAGGCGACAGGAGACGCATTAGACGGGCATCCGGAGCTGTCCGAAGGTAAGCGCCTGTTGCCGGCCTCTTTCGGCACAAGCCCCCGCTCCGGAGCGCACCGCGGCCGGCAGGATGCTCTCTGCCGGCGAAGGTGCCGCTTCTCCGGCAAGGAAGCCTCAGCCGCTTCTCCTGCACACGGAGAGCGTGCTAGCTGCTGAAACGTGAAGAAAGAAGCTGCAGAAGACTGGCACTGAGCGTGCAGCTTTCCAGCGGAGAGAAAAAGCTACTTGAACACTCTGCAAGCCTTTCCACTCCCAAAAACATACACATGGAAGGAGCTGCTGCAAAAGCGATGCTGTGCTCGCTGCTGCTCGTCCTGAAGCTCTGGCTGCTAAATCTGAGGCTTTCCTTCCAATTTCAAGCTGCAAAGCACTTGCTGAATTGCAGGGAAAGTCCGGGAGGCATTTGCTGTGCTGGCACACTTTCTCCTTCCTAGACAGAGTGGAAAAGCTTTTCCCTGCCGTGTAGGCGACAAGAGACGCATTAGACAGGGATCCGGAGCTGTCCGAAGGTAAGCGCCTGTTGCCGGCCTCTTTCGGCACAAGCCCCCGCTCCGGAGCGCACCGCGGCCGGCAGGATGCTCTCTGCCGGCGAAGGTGCCGCTTCTCCGGCAAGGAAGCCTCAGCCGCTTCTCCTGCACACGGAGAGCGTGCTAGCTGCTGAAACGTGAAGAAAGAAGCTGCAGAAGACTGGCACTGAGCGTGCAGCTTTCCAGCGGAGAGAAAAAGCTACTTGAACACTCTGCAAGCCTTTCCACTCCCAAAAACATGCACATGGAAGGAGCTGCTGCAAAAGCGATGCTGTGCTCGCTGCTGCTCCTCCTGAAGCTCTGGCTGCTAAATCTGAGGCTTTCCTTCCAATTTCAAGCTGCAAAGCACTTGCTGAATTGCAGGGAAAGTCCGGGAGGCATTTGCTGTGCTGGCACACTTTCTCCTTCCTAGACAGAGTGGAAAAGCTTTTCCCTGCCGTGTAGGCGACAAGAGACGCATTAGACCGGGATCCGGAGCTGTCCGAAGGTAAGCGCTTGTTCCCGGCCTCGTTCGGCACAAGCCCCCGCTCCGGAGCGCACCGCGGCCGGCAGGATGCTCTCTGCCGGCGAAGGTGCCGCTTCTCCGGCAAGGAAGCCTCAGCCGCTTCTCCTGCACACGGAGAGCGTGCTAGCTGCTGAAACGTGAAGAAAGAAGCTGCAGAAGACTGGCACTGAGCGTGCAGCTTTCCAGCGGAGAGAAAAAGCTACTTGAACACTCTGCAAGCCTTTCCACTCCCAAAAACATGCACATGGAAGGAGCTGCTGCAAAAGCGATGCTGTGCTCGCTGCTGCTCCTCCTGAAGCTCTGGCTGCTAAATCTGAGGCTTTCCTTCCAATTTCAAGCTGCAAAGCACTTGCTGAATTGCAGGGAAAGTCCGGGAGGCATTTGCTGTGCTGGCACACTTTCTCCTTCCTAGACAGAGTGGAAAAGCTTTTCCCTGCCGTGTAGGCGACAGGAGACGCATTAGACGGGCATCCGGAGCTGTCCGAAGGTAAGCGCCTGTTCCCGGCCTCTTTCGGCACAAGCCCCCGCTCCGGAGCGCACCGCGGCCGGCAGGATGCTCTCTGCCGGCGAAGGTGCCGCTTCTCCGGCAAGGAAGCCTCAGCCGCTTCTCCTGCACACGGAGAGCGTGCTAGCTGCTGAAACGTGAAGAAAGAAGCTGCAGAAGACTGGCACTGAGCGTGCAGCTTTCCAGCGGAGAGAAAAAGCTACTTGAACACTCTGCAAGCCTTTCCACTCCCAAAAACATGCACATGGAAGGAGCTGCTGCAAAAGCGATGCTGTGCTCGCTGCTGCTCCTCCTGAAGCTCTGGCTGCTAAATCTGAGGCTTTCCTTCCAATTTCAAGCTGCAAAGCACTTGCTGAATTGCAGGGAAAGTCCGGGAGGCATTTGCTGTGCTGGCACACTTTCTCCTTCCTAGACAGAGTGGAAAAGCTTTTCCCTGCCGTGTAGGCGACAGGAGACGCATTAGACGGGCATCCGGAGCTGTCCGAAGGTAAGCGCCTGTTGCCGGCCTCTTTCGGCACAAGCCCCCGCTCCGGAGCGCACCGCGGCCGGCAGGATGCTCTCTGCCGGCGAAGGTGCCGCTTCTCCGGCAAGGAAGCCTCAGCCGCTTCTCCTGCACACGGAGAGCGTGCTAGCTGCTGAAACGTGAAGAAAGAAGCTGCAGAAGACTGGCACTGAGCGTGCAGCTTTCCAGCGGAGAGAAAAAGCTACTTGAACACTCTGCAAGCCTTTCCACTCCCAAAAACATGCACATGGAAGGAGCTGCTGCAAAAGCGATGCTGTGCTCGCTGCTGCTCCTCCTGAAGCTCTGGCTGCTAAATCTGAGGCTTTCCTTCCAATTTCAAGCTGCAAAGCACTTGCTGAATTGCAGGGAAAGTCCGGGAGGCATTTGCTGTGCTGGCACACTTTCTCCTTCCTAGACAGAGTGGAAAAGCTTTTCCCTGCCGTGTAGGCGACAAGAGACGCATTAGACAGGGATCCGGAGCTGTCCGAAGGTAACCGCTTGTTCCCGGCCTCTTTCGGCACAAGCCCCCGCTCCGGAGCGCACCGCGGCCGGCAGGATGCTCTCTGCCGGCGAAGGTGCCGCTTCTCCGGCAAGGAAGCCTCAGCCGCTTCTCCTGCACACGGAGAGCGTGCTAGCTGCTGAAACGTGAAGAAAGAAGCTGCAGAAGACTGGCACTGAGCGTGCAGCTTTCCAGCGGAGAGAAAAAGCTACTTGAACACTCTGCAAGCCTTTCCACTCCCAAAAACATGCACATGGAAGGAGCTGCTGCAAAAGCGATGCTGTGCTCGCTGCTGCTCCTCCTGAAGCTCTGGCTGCTAAATCTGAGGCTTTCCTTCCAATTTCAAGCTGCAAAGCACTTGCTGAATTGCAGGGAAAGTCCGGGAGGCATTTGCTGTGCTGGCACACTTTCTCCTTCCTAGACAGAGTGGAAAAGCTTTTCCCTGCCGTGTAGGCGACAGGAGACGCATTAGACGGGCATCCGGAGCTGTCCGAAGGTAAGCGCCTGTTCCCGGCCTCTTTCGGCACAAGCCCCCGCTCCGGAGCGCACCGCGGCCGGCAGGATGCTCTCTGCCGGCGAAGGTGCCGCTTCTCCGGCAAGGAAGCCTCAGCCGCTTCTCCTGCACACGGAGAGCGTGCTAGCTGCTGAAACGTGAAGAAAGAAGCTGCAGAAGACTGGCACTGAGCGTGCAGCTTTCCAGCGGAGAGAAAAAGCTACTTGAACACTCTGCAAGCCTTTCCACTCCCAAAAACATGCACATGGAAGGAGCTGCTGCAAAAGCGATGCTGTG
The DNA here is from genome assembly GCF_963513975.1 of Fringilla coelebs. Taxonomy (NCBI): domain Eukaryota; kingdom Metazoa; phylum Chordata; class Aves; order Passeriformes; family Fringillidae; genus Fringilla; species Fringilla coelebs. The sequence goes on along the minus strand of NW_028167421.1, from coordinate 23,285 downwards.
CTCGCTGCTGCTCGTCCTGAAGCTCTGGCTGCTAAATCTGAGGCTTTCCTTCCAATTTCAAGCTGCAAAGCACTTGCTGAATTGCAGGGAAAGTCCGGGAGGCATTTGCTGTGCTGGCACACTTTCTCCTTCCTAGACAGAGTGGAAAAGCTTTTCCCTGCCGTGTAGGCGACAGGAGACGCATTAGACGGGCATCCGGAGCTGTCCGAAGGTAAGCGCCTGTTCCCGGCCTCTTTCGGCACAAGCCCCCGCTCCGGAGCGCACCGCGGCCGGCAGGATGCTCTCTGCCGGCGAAGGTGCCGCTTCTCCGGCAAGGAAGCCTCAGCCGCTTCTCCTGCACACGGAGAGCGTGCTAGCTGCTGAAACGTGAAGAAAGAAGCTGCAGAAGACTGGCACTGAGCGTGCAGCTTTCCAGCGGAGAGAAAAAGCTACTTGAACACTCTGCAAGCCTTTCCACTCCCAAAAACATGCACATGGAAGGAGCTGCTGCAAAAGCGATGCTGTGCTCGCTGCTGCTCCTCCTGAAGCTCTGGCTGCTAAATCTGAGGCTTTCCTTCCAATTTCAAGCTGCAAAGCACTTGCTGAATTGCAGGGAAAGTCCGGGAGGCATTTGCTGTGCTGGCACACTTTCTCCTTCCTAGACAGAGTGGAAAAGCTTTTCCCTGCCGTGTAGGCGACAGGAGACGCATTAGACGGGCATCCGGAGCTGTCCGAAGGTAAGCGCCTGTTGCCGGCCTCTTTCGGCACAAGCCCCCGCTCCGGAGCGCACCGCGGCCGGCAGGATGCTCTCTGCCGGCGAAGGTGCCGCTTCTCCGGCAAGGAAGCCTCAGCCGCTTCTCCTGCACACGGAGAGCGTGCTAGCTGCTGAAACGTGAAGAAAGAAGCTGCAGAAGACTGGCACTGAGCGTGCAGCTTTCCAGCGGAGAGAAAAAGCTACTTGAACACTCTGCAAGCCTTTCCACTCCCAAAAACATGCACATGGAAGGAGCTGCTGCAAAAGCGATGCTGTGCTCGCTGCTGCTCCTCCTGAAGCTCTGGCTGCTAAATCTGAGGCTTTCCTTCCAATTTCAAGCTGCAAAGCACTTGCTGAATTGCAGGGAAAGTCCGGGAGGCATTTGCTGTGCTGGCACACTTTCTCCTTCCTAGACAGAGTGGAAAAGCTTTTCCCTGCCGTGTAGGCGACAGGAGACGCATTAGACGGGCATCCGGAGCTGTCCGAAGGTAAGCGCCTGTTCCCGGCCTCTTTCGGCACAAGCCCCCGCTCCGGAGCGCACCGCGGCCGGCAGGATGCTCTCTGCCGGCGAAGGTGCCGCTTCTCCGGCAAGGAAGCCTCAGCCGCTTCTCCTGCACACGGAGAGCGTGCTAGCTGCTGAAACGTGAAGAAAGAAGCTGCAGAAGACTGGCACTGAGCGTGCAGCTTTCCAGCGGAGAGAAAAAGCTACTTGAACACTCTGCAAGCCTTTCCACTCCCAAAAACATGCACATGGAAGGAGCTGCTGCAAAAGCGATGCTGTGCTCGCTGCTGCTCCTCCTGAAGCTCTGGCTGCTAAATCTGAGGCTTTCCTTCCAATTTCAAGCTGCAAAGCACTTGCTGAATTGCAGGGAAAGTCCGGGAGGCATTTGCTGTGCTGGCACACTTTCTCCTTCCTAGACAGAGTGGAAAAGCTTTTCCCTGCCGTGTAGGCGACAGGAGACGCATTAGACGGGCATCCGGAGCTGTCCGAAGGTAAGCGCCTGTTGCCGGCCTCTTTCGGCACAAGCCCCCGCTCCGGAGCGCACCGCGGCCGGCAGGATGCTCTCTGCCGGCGAAGGTGCCGCTTCTCCGGCAAGGAAGCCTCAGCCGCTTCTCCTGCACACGGAGAGCGTGCTAGCTGCTGAAACGTGAAGAAAGAAGCTGCAGAAGACTGGCACTGAGCGTGCAGCTTTCCAGCGGAGAGAAAAAGCTACTTGAACACTCTGCAAGCCTTTCCACTCCCAAAAACATGTACATGGAAGGAGCTGCTGCAAAAGCGATGCTGTGCTCGCTGCTGCTCCTCCTGAAGCTCTGGCTGCTAAATCTGAGGCTTTCCTTCCAATTTCAAGCTGCAAAGCACTTGCTGAATTGCAGGGAAAGTCCGGGAGGCATTTGCTGTGCTGGCACACTTTCTCCTTCCTAGACAGAGTGGAAAAGCTTTTCCCTGCCGTGTAGGCGACAGGAGACGCATTAGACGGGCATCCGGAGCTGTCCGAAGGTAAGCGCCTGTTGCCGGCCTCTTTCGGCACAAGCCCCCGCTCCGGAGCGCACCGCGGCCGGCAGGATGCTCTCTGCCGGCGAAGGTGCCGCTTCTCCGGCAAGGAAGCCTCAGCCGCTTCTCCTGCACACGGAGAGCGTGCTAGCTGCTGAAACGTGAAGAAAGAAGCTGCAGAAGACTGGCACTGAGCGTGCAGCTTTCCAGCGGAGAGAAAAAGCTACTTGAACACTCTGCAAGCCTTTCCACTCCCAAAAACATGTACATGGAAGGAGCTGCTGCAAAAGCGATGCTGTGCTCGCTGCTGCTCCTCCTGAAGCTCTGGCTGCTAAATCTGAGGCTTTCCTTCCAATTTCAAGCTGCAAAGCACTTGCTGAATTGCAGGGAAAGTCCGGGAGGCATTTGCTGTGCTGGCACACTTTCTCCTTCCTAGACAGAGTGGAAAAGCTTTTCCCTGCCGTGTAGGCGACAGGAGACGCATTAGACGGGCATCCGGAGCTGTCCGAAGGTAAGCGCCTGTTCCCGGCCTCTTTCGGCACAAGCCCCCGCTCCGGAGCGCACCGCGGCCGGCAGGATGCTCTCTGCCGGCGAAGGTGCCGCTTCTCCGGCAAGGAAGCCTCAGCCGCTTCTCCTGCACACGGAGAGCGTGCTAGCTGCTGAAACGTGAAGAAAGAAGCTGCAGAAGACTGGCACTGAGCGTGCAGCTTTCCAGCGGAGAGAAAAAGCTACTTGAACACTCTGCAAGCCTTTCCACTCCCAAAAACATGCACATGGAAGGAGCTGCTGCAAAAGCGATGCTGTGCTCGCTGCTGCTCCTCCTGAAGCTCTGGCTGCTAAATCTGAGGCTTTCCTTCCAATTTCAAGCTGCAAAGCACTTGCTGAATTGCAGGGAAAGTCCGGGAGGCATTTGCTGTGCTGGCACACTTTCTCCTTCCTAGACAGAGTGGAAAAGCTTTTCCCTGCCGTGTAGGCGACAAGAGACGCATTAGACCGGGATCCGGAGCTGTCCGAAGGTAAGCGCCTGTTGCCGGCCTCTTTCGGCACAAGCCCCCGCTCCGGAGCGCACCGCGGCCGGCAGGATGCTCTCTGCCGGCGAAGGTGCCGCTTCTCCGGCAAGGAAGCCTCAGCCGCTTCTCCTGCACACGGAGAGCGTGCTAGCTGCTGAAACGTGAAGAAAGAAGCTGCAGAAGACTGGCACTGAGCGTGCAGCTTTCCAGCGGAGAGAAAAAGCTACTTGAACACTCTGCAAGCCTTTCCACTCCCAAAAACATGCACATGGAAGGAGCTGCTGCAAAAGCGATGCTGTGCTCGCTGCTGCTCGTCCTGAAGCTCTGGCTGCTAAATCTGAGGCTTTCCTTCCAATTTCAAGCTGCAAAGCACTTGCTGAATTGCAGGGAAAGTCCGGGAGGCATTTGCTGTGCTGGCACACTTTCTCCTTCCTAGACAGAGTGGAAAAGCTTTTCCCTGCCGTGTAGGCGACAGGAGACGCATTAGACGGGCATCCGGAGCTGTCCGAAGGTAAGCGCCTGTTGCCGGCCTCTTTCGGCACAAGCCCCCGCTCCGGAGCGCACCGCGGCCGGCAGGATGCTCTCTGCCGGCGAAGGTGCCGCTTCTCCAGCAAGGAAGCCTCAGCCGCTTCTCCTGCACACGGAGAGCGTGCTAGCTGCTGAAACGTGAAGAAAGAAGCTGCAGAAGACTGGCACTGAGCGTGCAGCTTTCCAGCGGAGAGAAAAAGCTACTTGAACACTCTGCAAGCCTTTCCACTCCCAAAAACATGCACATGGAAGGAGCTGCTGCAAAAGCGATGCTGTGCTCGCTGCTGCTCCTCCTGAAGCTCTGGCTGCTAAATCTGAGGCTTTCCTTCCAATTTCAAGCTGCAAAGCACTTGCTGAATTGCAGGGAAAGTCCGGGAGGCATTTGCTGTGCTGGCACACTTTCTCCTTCCTAGACAGAGTGGAAAAGCTTTTCCCTGCCGTGTAGGCGACAGGAGACGCATTAGACGGGCATCCGGAGCTGTCCGAAGGTAAGCGCCTGTTGCCGGCCTCTTTCGGCACAAGCCCCCGCTCCGGAGCGCACCGCGGCCGGCAGGATGCTCTCTGCCGGCGAAGGTGCCGCTTCTCCGGCAAGGAAGCCTCAGCCGCTTCTCCTGCACACGGAGAGCGTGCTAGCTGCTGAAACGTGAAGAAAGAAGCTGCAGAAGACTGGCACTGAGCGTGCAGCTTTCCAGCGGAGAGAAAAAGCTACTTGAACACTCTGCAAGCCTTTCCACTCCCAAAAACATGCACATGGAAGGAGCTGCTGCAAAAGCGATGCTGTGCTCGCTGCTGCTCCTCCTGAAGCTCTGGCTGCTAAATCTGAGGCTTTCCTTCCAATTTCAAGCTGCAAAGCACTTGCTGAATTGCAGGGAAAGTCCGGGAGGCATTTGCTGTGCTGGCACACTTTCTCCTTCCTAGACAGAGTGGAAAAGCTTTTCCCTGCCGTGTAGGCGACAGGAGACGCATTAGACGGGCATCCGGAGCTGTCCGAAGGTAAGCGCCTGTTGCCGGCCTCTTTCGGCACAAGCCCCCGCTCCGGAGCGCACCGGGGCCGGCAGGATGCTCTCTGCCGGCGAAGGTGCCGCTTCTCCGGCAAGGAAGCCTCAGCCGCTTCTCCTGCACACGGAGAGCGTGCTAGCTGCTGAAACGTGAAGAAAGAAGCTGCAGAAGACTGGCACTGAGCGTGCAGCTTTCCAGCGGAGAGAAAAAGCTACTTGAACACTCTGCAAGCCTTTCCACTCCCAAAAACATGCACATGGAAGGAGCTGCTGCAAAAGCGATGCTGTGCTCGCTGCTGCTCCTCCTGAAGCTCTGGCTGCTAAATCTGAGGCTTTCCTTCCAATTTCAAGCTGCAAAGCACTTGCTGAATTGCAGGGAAAGTCCGGGAGGCATTTGCTGTGCTGGCACACTTTCTCCTTCCTAGACAGAGTGGAAAAGCTTTTCCCTGCCGTGTAGGCGACAAGAGACGCATTAGACAGGGATCCGGAGCTGTCCGAAGGTAACCGCTTGTTCCCGGCCTCTTTCGGCACAAGCCCCCGCTCCGGAGCGCACCGCGGCCGGCAGGATGCTCTCTGCCGGCGAAGGTGCCGCTTCTCCGGCAAGGAAGCCTCAGCCGCTTCTCCTGCACACGGAGAGCGTGCTAGCTGCTGAAACGTGAAGAAAGAAGCTGCAGAAGACTGGCACTGAGCGTGCAGCTTTCCAGCGGAGAGAAAAAGCTACTTGAACACTCTGCAAGCCTTTCCACTCCCAAAAACATGCACATGGAAGGAGCTGCTGCAAAAGCGATGCTGTGCTCGCTGCTGCTCCTCCTGAAGCTCTGGCTGCTAAATCTGAGGCTTTCCTTCCAATTTCAAGCTGCAAAGCACTTGCTGAATTGCAGGGAAAGTCCGGGAGGCATTTGCTGTGCTGGCACACTTTCTCCTTCCTAGACAGAGTGGAAAAGCTTTTCCCTGCCGTGTAGGCGACAAGAGACGCATTAGACCGGGATCCGGAGCTGTCCGAAGGTAAGCGCCTGTTGCCGGCCTCTTTCGGCACAAGCCCCCGCTCCGGAGCGCACCGCGGCCGGCAGGATGCTCTCTGCCGGCGAAGGTGCCGCTTCTCCGGCAAGGAAGCCTCAGCCGCTTCTCCTGCACACGGAGAGCGTGCTAGCTGCTGAAACGTGAAGAAAGAAGCTGCAGAAGACTGGCACTGAGCGTGCAGCTTTCCAGCGGAGAGAAAAAGCTACTTGAACACTCTGCAAGCCTTTCCACTCCCAAAAACATGCACATGGAAGGAGCTGCTGCAAAAGCGATGCTGTGCTCGCTGCTGCTCGTCCTGAAGCTCTGGCTGCTAAATCTGAGGCTTTCCTTCCAATTTCAAGCTGCAAAGCACTTGCTGAATTGCAGGGAAAGTCCGGGAGGCATTTGCTGTGCTGGCACACTTTCTCCTTCCTAGACAGAGTGGAAAAGCTTTTCCCTGCCGTGTAGGCGACAGGAGACGCATTAGACGGGCATCCGGAGCTGTCCGAAGGTAAGCGCCTGTTGCCGGCCTCTTTCGGCACAAGCCCCCGCTCCGGAGCGCACCGCGGCCGGCAGGATGCTCTCTGCCGGCGAAGGTGCCGCTTCTCCAGCAAGGAAGCCTCAGCCGCTTCTCCTGCACACGGAGAGCGTGCTAGCTGCTGAAACGTGAAGAAAGAAGCTGCAGAAGACTGGCACTGAGCGTGCAGCTTTCCAGCGGAGAGAAAAAGCTACTTGAACACTCTGCAAGCCTTTCCACTCCCAAAAACATGCACATGGAAGGAGCTGCTGCAAAAGCGATGCTGTGCTCGCTGCTGCTCCTCCTGAAGCTCTGGCTGCTAAATCTGAGGCTTTCCTTCCAATTTCAAGCTGCAAAGCACTTGCTGAATTGCAGGGAAAGTCCGGGAGGCATTTGCTGTGCTGGCACACTTTCTCCTTCCTAGACAGAGTGGAAAAGCTTTTCCCTGCCGTGTAGGCGACAGGAGACGCATTAGACGGGCATCCGGAGCTGTCCGAAGGTAAGCGCCTGTTGCCGGCCTCTTTCGGCACAAGCCCCCGCTCCGGAGCGCACCGCGGCCGGCAGGATGCTCTCTGCCGGCGAAGGTGCCGCTTCTCCGGCAAGGAAGCCTCAGCCGCTTCTCCTGCACACGGAGAGCGTGCTAGCTGCTGAAACGTGAAGAAAGAAGCTGCAGAAGACTGGCACTGAGCGTGCAGCTTTCCAGCGGAGAGAAAAAGCTACTTGAACACTCTGCAAGCCTTTCCACTCCCAAAAACATGCACATGGAAGGAGCTGCTGCAAAAGCGATGCTGTGCTCGCTGCTGCTCCTCCTGAAGCTCTGGCTGCTAAATCTGAGGCTTTCCTTCCAATTTCAAGCTGCAAAGCACTTGCTGAATTGCAGGGAAAGTCCGGGAGGCATTTGCTGTGCTGGCACACTTTCTCCTTCCTAGACAGAGTGGAAAAGCTTTTCCCTGCCGTGTAGGCGACAGGAGACGCATTAGACGGGCATCCGGAGCTGTCCGAAGGTAAGCGCCTGTTGCCGGCCTCTTTCGGCACAAGCCCCCGCTCCGGAGCGCACCGGGGCCGGCAGGATGCTCTCTGCCGGCGAAGGTGCCGCTTCTCCGGCAAGGAAGCCTCAGCCGCTTCTCCTGCACACGGAGAGCGTGCTAGCTGCTGAAACGTGAAGAAAGAAGCTGCAGAAGACTGGCACTGAGCGTGCAGCTTTCCAGCGGAGAGAAAAAGCTACTTGAACACTCTGCAAGCCTTTCCACTCCCAAAAACATGCACATGGAAGGAGCTGCTGCAAAAGCGATGCTGTGCTCGCTGCTGCTCCTCCTGAAGCTCTGGCTGCTAAATCTGAGGCTTTCCTTCCAATTTCAAGCTGCAAAGCACTTGCTGAATTGCAGGGAAAGTCCGGGAGGCATTTGCTGTGCTGGCACACTTTCTCCTTCCTAGACAGAGTGGAAAAGCTTTTCCCTGCCGTGTAGGCGACAAGAGACGCATTAGACAGGGATCCGGAGCTGTCCGAAGGTAACCGCTTGTTCCCGGCCTCTTTCGGCACAAGCCCCCGCTCCGGAGCGCACCGCGGCCGGCAGGATGCTCTCTGCCGGCGAAGGTGCCGCTTCTCCGGCAAGGAAGCCTCAGCCGCTTCTCCTGCACACGGAGAGCGTGCTAGCTGCTGAAACGTGAAGAAAGAAGCTGCAGAAGACTGGCACTGAGCGTGCAGCTTTCCAGCGGAGAGAAAAAGCTACTTGAACACTCTGCAAGCCTTTCCACTCCCAAAAACATGCACATGGAAGGAGCTGCTGCAAAAGCGATGCTGTGCTCGCTGCTGCTCCTCCTGAAGCTCTGGCTGCTAAATCTGAGGCTTTCCTTCCAATTTCAAGCTGCAAAGCACTTGCTGAATTGCAGGGAAAGTCCGGGAGGCATTTGCTGTGCTGGCACACTTTCTCCTTCCTAGACAGAGTGGAAAAGCTTTTCCCTGCCGTGTAGGCGACAGGAGACGCATTAGACGGGCATCCGGAGCTGTCCGAAGGTAAGCGCCTGTTCCCGGCCTCTTTCGGCACAAGCCCCCGCTCCGGAGCGCACCGCGGCCGGCAGGATGCTCTCTGCCGGCGAAGGTGCCGCTTCTCCGGCAAGGAAGCCTCAGCCGCTTCTCCTGCACACGGAGAGCGTGCTAGCTGCTGAAACGTGAAGAAAGAAGCTGCAGAAGACTGGCACTGAGCGTGCAGCTTTCCAGCGGAGAGAAAAAGCTACTTGAACACTCTGCAAGCCTTTCCACTCCCAAAAACATGCACATGGAAGGAGCTGCTGCAAAAGCGATGCTGTGCTCGCTGCTGCTCCTCCTGAAGCTCTGGCTGCTAAATCTGAGGCTTTCCTTCCAATTTCAAGCTGCAAAGCACTTGCTGAATTGCAGGGAAAGTCCGGGAGGCATTTGCTGTGCTGGCACACTTTCTCCTTCCTAGACAGAGTGGAAAAGCTTTTCCCTGCCGTGTAGGCGACAAGAGACGCATTAGACCGGGATCCGGAGCTGTCCGAAGGTAAGCGCTTGTTCCCGGCCTCGTTCGGCACAAGCCCCCGCTCCGGAGCGCACCGCGGCCGGCAGGATGCTCTCTGCCGGCGAAGGTGCCGCTTCTCCGGCAAGGAAGCCTCAGCCGCTTCTCCTGCACACGGAGAGCGTGCTAGCTGCTGAAACGTGAAGAAAGAAGCTGCAGAACACTGGCACTGAGCGTGCAGCTTTCCAGCGGAGAGAAAAAGCTACTTGAACACTCTGCAAGCCTTTCCACTCCCAAAAACATGCACATGGAAGGAGCTGCTGCAAAAGCGATGCTGTGCTCGCTGCTGCTCCTCCTGAAGCTCTGGCTGCTAAATCTGAGGCTTTCCTTCCAATTTCAAGCTGCAAAGCACTTGCTGAATTGCAGGGAAAGTCCGGGAGGCATTTGCTGTGCTGGCACACTTTCTCCTTCCTAGACAGAGTGGAAAAGCTTTTCCCTGCCGTGTAGGCGACAGGAGACGCATTAGACGGGCATCCGGAGCTGTCCGAAGGTAAGCGCCTGTTGCCGGCCTCTTTCGGCACAAGCCCCCGCTCCGGAGCGCACCGCGGCCGGCAGGATGCTCTCTGCCGGCGAAGGTGCCGCTTCTCCGGCAAGGAAGCCTCAGCCGCTTCTCCTGCACACGGAGAGCGTGCTAGCTGCTGAAACGTGAAGAAAGAAGCTGCAGAAGACTGGCACTGAGCGTGCAGCTTTCCAGCGGAGAGAAAAAGCTACTTGAACACTCTGCAAGCCTTTCCACTCCCAAAAACATGCACATGGAAGGAGCTGCTGCAAAAGCGATGCTGTGCTCGCTGCTGCTCCTCCTGAAGCTCTGGCTGCTAAATCTGAGGCTTTCCTTCCAATTTCAAGCTGCAAAGCACTTGCTGAATTGCAGGGAAAGTCCGGGAGGCATTTGCTGTGCTGGCACACTTTCTCCTTCCTAGACAGAGTGGAAAAGCTTTTCCCTGCCGTGTAGGCGACAGGAGACGCATTAGACGGGCATCCGGAGCTGTCCGAAGGTAAGCGCTTGTTCCCGGCCTCTTTCGGCACAAGCCCCCGCTCCGGAGCGCACCGCGGCCGGCAGGATGCTCTCTGCCGGCGAAGGTGCCGCTTCTCCGGCAAGGAAGCCTCAGCCGCTTCTCCTGCACACGGAGAGCGTGCTAGCTGCTGAAACGTGAAGAAAGAAGCTGCAGAAGACTGGCACTGAGCGTGCAGCTTTCCAGCGGAGAGAAAAAGCTACTTGAACACTCTGCAAGCCTTTCCACTCCCAAAAACATGCACATGGAAGGAGCTGCTGCAAAAGCGATGCTGTGCTCGCTGCTGCTCCTCCTGAAGCTCTGGCTGCTAAATCTGAGGCTTTCCTTCCAATTTCAAGCTGCAAAGCACTTGCTGAATTGCAGGGAAAGTCCGGGAGGCATTTGCTGTGCTGGCACACTTTCTCCTTCCTAGACAGAGTGGAAAAGCTTTTCCCTGCCGTGTAGGCGACAAGAGACGCATTAGACCGGGATCCGGAGCTGTCCGAAGGTAAGCGCCTGTTGCCGGCCTCTTTCGGCACAAGCCCCCGCTCCGGAGCGCACCGCGGCCGGCAGGATGCTCTCTGCCGGCGAAGGTGCCGCTTCTCCGGCAAGGAAGCCTCAGCCGCTTCTCCTGCACACGGAGAGCGTGCTAGCTGCTGAAACGTGAAGAAAGAAGCTGCAGAAGACTGGCACTGAGCGTGCAGCTTTCCAGCGGAGAGAAAAAGCTACTTGAACACTCTGCAAGCCTTTCCACTCCCAAAAACATGCACATGGAAGGAGCTGCTGCAAAAGCGATGCTGTGCTCGCTGCTGCTCCTCCTGAAGCTCTGGCTGCTAAATCTGAGGCTTTCCTTCCAATTTCAAGCTGCAAAGCACTTGCTGAATTGCAGGGAAAGTCCGGGAGGCATTTGCTGTGCTGGCACACTTTCTCCTTCCTAGACAGAGTGGAAAAGCTTTTCCCTGCCGTGTAGGCGACAGGAGACGCATTAGACGGGCATCCGGAGCTGTCCGAAGGTAAGCGCCTGTTGCCGGCCTCTTTCGGCACAAGCCCCCGCTCCGGAGCGCACCGCGGCCGGCAGGATGCTCTCTGCCGGCGAAGGTGCCGCTTCTCCGGCAAGGAAGCCTCAGCCGCTTCTCCTGCACACGGAGAGCGTGCTAGCTGCTGAAACGTGAAGAAAGAAGCTGCAGAAGACTGGCACTGAGCGTGCAGCTTTCCAGCGGAGAGAAAAAGCTACTTGAACACTCTGCAAGCCTTTCCACTCCCAAAAACATGCACATGGAAGGAGCTGCTGCAAAAGCGATGCTGTGCTCGCTGCTGCTCCTCCTGAAGCTCTGGCTGCTAAATCTGAGGCTTTCCTTCCAATTTCAAGCTGCAAAGCACTTGCTGAATTGCAGGGAAAGTCCGGGAGGCATTTGCTGTGCTGGCACACTTTCTCCTTCCTAGACAGAGTGGAAAAGCTTTTCCCTGCCGTGTAGGCGACAAGAGACGCATTAGACCAGGATCCGGAGCTGTCCGAAGGTAAGCGCTTGTTCCCGGCCTCGTTCGGCACAAGCCCCCGCTCCGGAGCGCACCGCGGCCGGCAGGATGCTCTCTGCCGGCGAAGGTGCCGCTTCTCCGGCAAGGAAGCCTCAGCCGCTTCTCCTGCACACGGAGAGCGTGCTAGCTGCTGAAACGTGAAGAAAGAAGCTGCAGAAGACTGGCACTGAGCGTGCAGCTTTCCAGCGGAGAGAAAAAGCTACTTGAACACTCTGCAAGCCTTTCCACTCCCAAAAACATGCACATGGAAGGAGCTGCTGCAAAAGCGATGCTGTGCTCGCTGCTGCTCGTCCTGAAGCTCTGGCTGCTAAATCTGAGGCTTTCCTTCCAATTTCAAGCTGCAAAGCACTTGCTGAATTGCAGGGAAAGTCCGGGAGGCATTTGCTGTGCTGGCACACTTTCTCCTTCCTAGACAGAGTGGAAAAGCTTTTCCCTGCCGTGTAGGCGACAGGAGAGGCATTAGACGGGCATCCGGAGCTGTCCGAAGGTAAGCGCCTGTTGCCGGCCTCTTTCGGCACAAGCCCCCGCTCCGGAGCGCACCGCGGCCGGCAGGATGCTCTCTGCCGGCGAAGGTGCCGCTTCTCCGGCAAGGAAGCCTCAGCCGCTTCTCCTGCACACGGAGAGCGTGCTAGCTGCTGAAACGTGAAGAAAGAAGCTGCAGAAGACTGGCACTGAGCGTGCAGCTTTCCAGCGGAGAGAAAAAGCTACTTGAACACTCTGCAAGCCTTTCCACTCCCAAAAACATACACATGGAAGGAGCTGCTGCAAAAGCGATGCTGTGCTCGCTGCTGCTCGTCCTGAAGCTCTGGCTGCTAAATCTGAGGCTTTCCTTCCAATTTCAAGCTGCAAAGCACTTGCTGAATTGCAGGGAAAGTCCGGGAGGCATTTGCTGTGCTGGCACACTTTCTCCTTCCTAGACAGAGTGGAAAAGCTTTTCCCTGCCGTGTAGGCGACAGGAGACGCATTAGACGGGCATCCGGAGCTGTCCGAAGGTAAGCGCCTGTTGCCGGCCTCTTTCGGCACAAGCCCCCGCTCCGGAGCGCACCGCGGCCGGCAGGATGCTCTCTGCCGGCGAAGGTGCCGCTTCTCCGGCAAGGAAGCCTCAGCCGCTTCTCCTGCACACGGAGAGCGTGCTAGCTGCTGAAACGTGAAGAAAGAAGCTGCAGAAGACTGGCACTGAGCGTGCAGCTTTCCAGCGGAGAGAAAAAGCTACTTGAACACTCTGCAAGCCTTTCCACTCCCAAAAACATACACATGGAAGGAGCTGCTGCAAAAGCGATGCTGTGCTCGCTGCTGCTCGTCCTGAAGCTCTGGCTGCTAAATCTGAGGCTTTCCTTCCAATTTCAAGCTGCAAAGCACTTGCTGAATTGCAGGGAAAGTCCGGGAGGCATTTGCTGTGCTGGCACACTTTCTCCTTCCTAGACAGAGTGGAAAAGCTTTTCCCTGCCGTGTAGGCGACAGGAGACGCATTAGACGGGCATCCGGAGCTGTCCGAAGGTAAGCGCCTGTTCCCGGCCTCTTTCGGCACAAGCCCCCGCTCCGGAGCGCACCGCGGCCGGCAGGATGCTCTCTGCCGGCGAAGGTGCCGCTTCTCCAGCAAGGAAGCCTCAGCCGCTTCTCCTGCACACGGAGAGCGTGCTAGCTGCTGAAACGTGAAGAAAGAAGCTGCAGAAGACTGGCACTGAGCGTGCAGCTTTCCAGCGGAGAGAAAAAGCTACTTGAACACTCTGCAAGCCTTTCCACTCCCAAAAACATGCACATGGAAGGAGCTGCTGCAAAAGCGATGCTGTGCTCGCTGCTGCTCCTCCTGAAGCTCTGGCTGCTAAATCTGAGGCTTTCCTTCCAATTTCAAGCTGCAAAGCACTTGCTGAATTGCAGGGAAAGTCCGGGAGGCATTTGCTGTGCTGGCACACTTTCTCCTTCCTAGACAGAGTGGAAAAGCTTTTCCCTGCCGTGTAGGCGACAAGAGACGCATTAGACAGGGATCCGGAGCTGTCCGAAGGTAAGCGCTTGTTCCCGGCCTCTTTCGGCACAAGCCCCCGCTCCGGAGCGCACCGCGGCCGGCAGGATGCTCTCTGCCGGCGAAGGTGCCGCTTCTCCGGCAAGGAAGCCTCAGCCGCTTCTCCTGCACACGGAGAGCGTGCTAGCTGCTGAAACGTGAAGAAAGAAGCTGCAGAAGACTGGCACTGAGCGTGCAGCTTTCCAGCGGAGAGAAAAAGCTACTTGAACACTCTGCAAGCCTTTCCACTCCCAAAAACATGCACATGGAAGGAGCTGCTGCAAAAGCGATGCTGTGCTCGCTGCTGCTCCTCCTGAAGCTCTGGTTGCTAAATCTGAGGCTTTCCTTCCAATTTCAAGCTGCAAAGCACTTGCTGAATTGCAGGGAAAGTCCGGGAGGCATTTGCTGTGCTGGCACACTTTCTCCTTCCTAGACAGAGTGGAAAAGCTTTTCCCTGCCGTGTAGGCGACAGGAGACGCATTACACCGGGATCCGGAGCTGTCCGAAGGTAAGCGCCTGTTCCCGGCCTCTTTCGGCACAAGCCCCCGCTCCGGAGCGCACCGCGGCCGGCAGGATGCTCTCTGCCGGCGAAGGTGCCGCTTCTCCGGCAAGGAAGCCTCAGCCGCTTCTCCTGCACACGGAGAGCGTGCTAGCTGCTGAAACGTGAAGAAAGAAGCTGCAGAAGACTGGCACTGAGCGTGCAGCTTTCCAGCGGAGAGAAAAAGCTACTTGAACACTCTGCAAGCCTTTCCACTCCCAAAAACATGCACATGGAAGGAGCTGCTGCAAAAGCGATGCTGTGCTCGCTGCTGCTCCTCCTGAAGCTCTGGCTGCTAAATCTGAGGCTTTCCTTCCAATTTCAAGCTGCAAAGCACTTGCTGAATTGCAGGGAAAGTCCGGGAGGCATTTGCTGTGCTGGCACACTTTCTCCTTCCTAGACAGAGTGGAAAAGCTTTTCCCTGCCGTGTAGGCGACAAGAGACGCATTAGACCGGGATCCGGAGCTGTCCGAAGGTAAGCGCCTGTTGCCGGCCTCTTTCGGCACAAGCCCCCGCTCCGGAGCGCACCGCGGCCGGCAGGATGCTCTCTGCCGGCGAAGGTGCCGCTTCTCCGGCAAGGAAGCCTCAGCCGCTTCTCCTGCACACGGAGAGCGTGCTAGCTGCTGAAACGTGAAGAAAGAAGCTGCAGAAGACTGGCACTGAGCGTGCAGCTTTCCAGCGGAGAGAAAAAGCTACTTGAACACTCTGCAAGCCTTTCCACTCCCAAAAACATGCACATGGAAGGAGCTGCTGCAAAAGCGATGCTGTGCTCGCTGCTGCTCCTCCTGAAGCTCTGGCTGCTAAATCTGAGGCTTTCCTTCCAATTTCAAGCTGCAAAGCACTTGCTGAATTGCAGGGAAAGTCCGGGAGGCATTTGCTGTGCTGGCACACTTTCTCCTTCCTAGACAGAGTGGAAAAGCTTTTCCCTGCCGTGTAGGCGACAGGAGACGCATTAGACGGGCATCCGGAGCTGTCCGAAGGTAAGCGCCTGTTGCCGGCCTCTTTCGGCACAAGCCCCCGCTCCGGAGCGCACCGCGGCCGGCAGGATGCTCTCTGCCGGCGAAGGTGCCGCTTCTCCGGCAAGGAAGCCTCAGCCGCTTCTCCTGCACACGGAGAGCGTGCTAGCTGCTGAAACGTGAAGAAAGAAGCTGCAGAAGACTGGCACTGAGCGTGCAGCTTTCCAGCGGAGAGAAAAAGCTACTTGAACACTCTGCAAGCCTTTCCACTCCCAAAAACATACACATGGAAGGAGCTGCTGCAAAAGCGATGCTGTGCTCGCTGCTGCTCGTCCTGAAGCTCTGGCTGCTAAATCTGAGGCTTTCCTTCCAATTTCAAGCTGCAAAGCACTTGCTGAATTGCAGGGAAAGTCCGGGAGGCATTTGCTGTGCTGGCACACTTTCTCCTTCCTAGACAGAGTGGAAAAGCTTTTCCCTGCCGTGTAGGCGACAGGAGACGCATTAGACGGGCATCCGGAGCTGTCCGAAGGTAAGCGCCTGTTCCCGGCCTCTTTCGGCACAAGCCCCCGCTCCGGAGCGCACCGCGGCCGGCAGGATGCTCTCTGCCGGCGAAGGTGCCGCTTCTCCGGCAAGGAAGCCTCAGCCGCTTCTCCTGCACACGGAGAGCGTGCTAGCTGCTGAAACGTGAAGAAAGAAGCTGCAGAAGACTGGCACTGAGCGTGCAGCTTTCCAGCGGAGAGAAAAAGCTACTTGAACACTCTGCAAGCCTTTCCACTCCCAAAAACATGCACATGGAAGGAGCTGCTGCAAAAGCGATGCTGTGCTCGCTGCTGCTCCTCCTGAAGCTCTGGCTGCTAAATCTGAGGCTTTCCTTCCAATTTCAAGCTGCAAAGCACTTGCTGAATTGCAGGGAAAGTCCGGGAGGCATTTGCTGTGCTGGCACACTTTCTCCTTCCTAGACAGAGTGGAAAAGCTTTTCCCTGCCGTGTAGGCGACAGGAGACGCATTAGACGGGCATCCGGAGCTGTCCGAAGGTAAGCGCCTGTTCCCGGCCTCTTTCGGCACAAGCCCCCGCTCCGGAGCGCACCGCGGCCGGCAGGATGCTCTCTGCCGGCGAAGGTGCCGCTTCTCCGGCAAGGAAGCCTCAGCCGCTTCTCCTGCACACGGAGAGCGTGCTAGCTGCTGAAACGTGAAGAAAGAAGCTGCAGAAGACTGGCACTGAGCGTGCAGCTTTCCAGCGGAGAGAAAAAGCTACTTGAACACTCTGCAAGCCTTTCCACTCCCAAAAACATACACATGGAAGGAGCTGCTGCAAAAGCGATGCTGTGCTCGCTGCTGCTCGTCCTGAAGCTCTGGCTGCTAAATCTGAGGCTTTCCTTCCAATTTCAAGCTGCAAAGCACTTGCTGAATTGCAGGGAAAGTCCGGGAGGCATTTGCTGTGCTGGCACACTTTCTCCTTCCTAGACAGAGTGGAAAAGCTTTTCCCTGCCGTGTAGGCGACAAGAGACGCATTAGACAGGGATCCGGAGCTGTCCGAAGGTAAGCGCCTGTTGCCGGCCTCTTTCGGCACAAGCCCCCGCTCCGGAGCGCACCGCGGCCGGCAGGATGCTCTCTGCCGGCGAAGGTGCCGCTTCTCCGGCAAGGAAGCCTCAGCCGCTTCTCCTGCACACGGAGAGCGTGCTAGCTGCTGAAACGTGAAGAAAGAAGCTGCAGAAGACTGGCACTGAGCGTGCAGCTTTCCAGCGGAGAGAAAAAGCTACTTGAACACTCTGCAAGCCTTTCCACTCCCAAAAACATGCACATGGAAGGAGCTGCTGCAAAAGCGATGCTGTGCTCGCTGCTGCTCCTCCTGAAGCTCTGGCTGCTAAATCTGAGGCTTTCCTTCCAATTTCAAGCTGCAAAGCACTTGCTGAATTGCAGGGAAAGTCCGGGAGGCATTTGCTGTGCTGGCACACTTTCTCCTTCCTAGACAGAGTGGAAAAGCTTTTCCCTGCCGTGTAGGCGACAGGAGACGCATTAGACGGGCATCCGGAGCTGTCCGAAGGTAAGCGCCTGTTGCCGGCCTCTTTCGGCACAAGCCCCCGCTCCGGAGCGCACCGCGGCCGGCAGGATGCTCTCTGCCGGCGAAGGTGCCGCTTCTCCGGCAAGGAAGCCTCAGCCGCTTCTCCTGCACACGGAGAGCGTGCTAGCTGCTGAAACGTGAAGAAAGAAGCTGCAGAAGACTGGCACTGAGCGTGCAGCTTTCCAGCGGAGAGAAAAAGCTACTTGAACACTCTGCAAGCCTTTCCACTCCCAAAAACATGCACATGGAAGGAGCTGCTGCAAAAGCGATGCTGTGCTCGCTGCTGCTCCTCCTGAAGCTCTGGCTGCTAAATCTGAGGCTTTCCTTCCAATTTCAAGCTGCAAAGCACTTGCTGAATTGCAGGGAAAGTCCGGGAGGCATTTGCTGTGCTGGCACACTTTCTCCTTCCTAGACAGAGTGGAAAAGCTTTTCCCTGCCGTGTAGGCGACAGGAGACGCATTAGACGGGCATCCGGAGCTGTCCGAAGGTAAGCGCCTGTTGCCGGCCTCTTTCGGCACAAGCCCCCGCTCCGGAGCGCACCGCGGCCGGCAGGATGCTCTCTGCCGGCGAAGGTGCCGCTTCTCCGGCAAGGAAGCCTCAGCCGCTTCTCCTGCACACGGAGAGCGTGCTAGCTGCTGAAACGTGAAGAAAGAAGCTGCAGAAGACTGGCACTGAGCGTGCAGCTTTCCAGCGGAGAGAAAAAGCTACTTGAACACTCTGCAAGCCTTTCCACTCCCAAAAACATGCACATGGAAGGAGCTGCTGCAAAAGCGATGCTGTGCTCGCTGCTGCTCCTCCTGAAGCTCTGGCTGCTAAATCTGAGGCTTTCCTTCCAATTTCAAGCTGCAAAGCACTTGCTGAATTGCAGGGAAAGTCCGGGAGGCATTTGCTGTGCTGGCACACTTTCTCCTTCCTAGACAGAGTGGAAAAGCTTTTCCCTGCCGTGTAGGCGACAGGAGACGCATTAGACGGGCATCCGGAGCTGTCCGAAGGTAAGCGCCTGTTCCCGGCCTCTTTCGGCACAAGCCCCCGCTCCGGAGCGCACCGCGGCCGGCAGGATGCTCTCTGCCGGCGAAGGTGCCGCTTCTCCGGCAAGGAAGCCTCAGCCGCTTCTCCTGCACACGGAGAGCGTGCTAGCTGCTGAAACGTGAAGAAAGAAGCTGCAGAAGACTGGCACTGAGCGTGCAGCTTTCCAGCGGAGAGAAAAAGCTACTTGAACACTCTGCAAGCCTTTCCACTCCCAAAAACATACACATGGAAGGAGCTGCTGCAAAAGCGATGCTGTGCTCGCTGCTGCTCCTCCTGAAGCTCTGGCTGCTAAATCTGAGGCTTTCCTTCCAATTTCAAGCTGCAAAGCACTTGCTGAATTGCAGGGAAAGTCCGGGAGGCATTTGCTGTGCTGGCACACTTTCTCCTTCCTAGACAGAGTGGAAAAGCTTTTCCCTGCCGTGTAGGCGACAGGAGACGCATTAGACGGGCATCCGGAGCTGTCCGAAGGTAAGCGCCTGTTGCCGGCCTCTTTCGGCACAAGCCCCCGCTCCGGAGCGCACCGCGGCCGGCAGGATGCTCTCTGCCGGCGAAGGTGCCGCTTCTCCGGCAAGGAAGCCTCAGCCGCTTCTCCTGCACACGGAGAGCGTGCTAGCTGCTGAAACGTGAAGAAAGAAGCTGCAGAAGACTGGCACTGAGCGTGCAGCTTTCCAGCGGAGAGAAAAAGCTACTTGAACACTCTGCAAGCCTTTCCACTCCCAAAAACATGCACATGGAAGGAGCTGCTGCAAAAGCGATGCTGTGCTCGCTGCTGCTCCTCCTGAAGCTCTGGCTGCTAAATCTGAGGCTTTCCTTCCAATTTCAAGCTGCAAAGCACTTGCTGAATTGCAGGGAAAGTCCGGGAGGCATTTGCTGTGCTGGCACACTTTCTCCTTCCTAGACAGAGTGGAAAAGCTTTTCCCTGCCGTGTAGGCGACAGGAGACGCATTAGACGGGCATCCGGAGCTGTCCGAAGGTAAGCGCTTGTTCCCGGCCTCTTTCGGCACAAGCCCCCGCTCCGGAGCGCACCGCGGCCGGCAGGATGCTCTCTGCCGGCGAAGGTGCCGCTTCTCCGGCAAGGAAGCCTCAGCCGCTTCTCCTGCACACGGAGAGCGTGCTAGCTGCTGAAACGTGAAGAAAGAAGCTGCAGAAGACTGGCACTGAGCGTGCAGCTTTCCAGCGGAGAGAAAAAGCTACTTGAACACTCTGCAAGCCTTTCCACTCCCAAAAACATACACATGGAAGGAGCTGCTGCAAAAGCGATGCTGTGCTCGCTGCTGCTCCTCCTGAAGCTCTGGCTGCTAAATCTGAGGCTTTCCTTCCAATTTCAAGCTGCAAAGCACTTGCTGAATTGCAGGGAAAGTCCGGGAGGCATTTGCTGTGCTGGCACACTTTCTCCTTCCTAGACAGAGTGGAAAAGCTTTTCCCTGCCGTGTAGGCGACAAGAGACGCATTAGACAGGGATCCGGAGCTGTCCGAAGGTAAGCGCCTGTTGCCGGCCTCTTTCGGCACAAGCCCCCGCTCCGGAGCGCACCGCGGCCGGCAGGATGCTCTCTGCCGGCGAAGGTGCCGCTTCTCCGGCAAGGAAGCCTCAGCCGCTTCTCCTGCACACGGAGAGCGTGCTAGCTGCTGAAACGTGAAGAAAGAAGCTGCAGAAGACTGGCACTGAGCGTGCAGCTTTCCAGCGGAGAGAAAAAGCTACTTGAACACTCTGCAAGCCTTTCCACTCCCAAAAACATGCACATGGAAGGAGCTGCTGCAAAAGCGATGCTGTGCTCGCTGCTGCTCCTCCTGAAGCTCTGGCTGCTAAATCTGAGGCTTTCCTTCCAATTTCAAGCTGCAAAGCACTTGCTGAATTGCAGGGAAAGTCCGGGAGGCATTTGCTGTGCTGGCACACTTTCTCCTTCCTAGACAGAGTGGAAAAGCTTTTCCCTGCCGTGTAGGCGACAGGAGACGCATTAGACAGGGATCCGGAGTTGTCCGAAGGTAAGCGCTTGTTCCCGGCCTCGTTCGGCACAAGCCCCCGCTCCGGAGCGCACCGCGGCCGGCAGGATGCTCTCTGCCGGCGAAGGTGCCGCTTCTCCGGCAAGGAAGCCTCAGCCGCTTCTCCTGCACACGGAGAGCGTGCTAGCTGCTGAAACGTGAAGAAAGAAGCTGCAGAAGACTGGCACTGAGCGTGCAGCTTTCCAGCGGAGAGAAAAAGCTACTTGAACACTCTGCAAGCCTTTCCACTCCCAAAAACATGCACATGGAAGGAGCTGCTGCAAAAGCGATGCTGTGCTCGCTGCTGCTCCTCCTGAAGCTCTGGCTGCTAAATCTGAGGCTTTCCTTCCAATTTCAAGCTGCAAAGCACTTGCTGAATTGCAGGGAAAGTCCGGGAGGCATTTGCTGTGCTGGCACACTTTCTCCTTCCTAGACAGAGTGGAAAAGCTTTTCCCTGCCGTGTAGGCGACAAGAGACGCATTAGACGGGCATCCGGAGCTGTCCGAAGGTAAGCGCTTGTTGCCGGCCTCTTTCGGCACAAGCCCCCGCTCCGGAGCGCACCGCGGCCGGCAGGATGCTCTCTGCCGGCGAAGGTGCCGCTTCTCCGGCAAGGAAGCCTTAGCCGCTTCTCCTGCACACGGAGAGCGTGCTAGCTGCTGAAACGTGAAGAAAGAAGCTGCAGAAGACTGGCACTGAGCGTGCAGCTTTCCAGCGGAGAGAAAAAGCTACTTGAACACTCTGCAAGCCTTTCCACTCCCAAAAACATGCACATGGAAGGAGCTGCTGCAAAAGCGATGCTGTGCTCGCTGCTGCTCCTCCTGAAGCTCTGGCTGCTAAATCTGAGGCTTTCCTTCCAATTTCAAGCTGCAAAGCACTTGCTGAATTGCAGGGAAAGTCCGGGAGGCATTTGCTGTGCTGGCACACTTTCTCCTTCCTAGACAGAGTGGAAAAGCTTTTCCCTGCCGTGTAGGCGACAAGAGACGCATTAGACCGGGATCCGGAGCTGTCCGAAGGTAAGCGCTTGTTCCCGGCCTCGTTCGGCACAAGCCCCCGCTCCGGAGCGCACCGCGGCCGGCAGGATGCTCTCTGCCGGCGAAGGTGCCGCTTCTCCGGCAAGGAAGCCTCAGCCGCTTCTCCTGCACACGGAGAGCGTGCTAGCTGCTGAAACGTGAAGAAAGAAGCTGCAGAAGACTGGCACTGAGCGTGCAGCTTTCCAGCGGAGAGAAAAAGCTACTTGAACACTCTGCAAGCCTTTCCACTCCCAAAAACATGCACATGGAAGGAGCTGCTGCAAAAGCGATGCTGTGCTCGCTGCTGCTCCTCCTGAAGCTCTGGCTGCTAAATCTGAGGCTTTCCTTCCAATTTCAAGCTGCAAAGCACTTGCTGAATTGCAGGGAAAGTCCGGGAGGCATTTGCTGTGCTGGCACACTTTCTCCTTCCTAGACAGAGTGGAAAAGCTTTTCCCTGCCGTGTAGGCGACAAGAGACGCATTAGACCGGGATCCGGAGCTGTCCGAAGGTAAGCGCCTGTTCCCGGCCTCTTTCGGCACAAGCCCCCGCTCCGGAGCGCACCGCGGCCGGCAGGATGCTCTCTGCCGGCGAAGGTGCCGCTTCTCCGGCAAGGAAGCCTCAGCCGCTTCTCCTGCACACGGAGAGCGTGCTAGCTGCTGAAACGTGAAGAAAGAAGCTGCAGAAGACTGGCACTGAGCGTGCAGCTTTCCAGCGGAGAGAAAAAGCTACTTGAACACTCTGCAAGCCTTTCCACTCCCAAAAACATGCACATGGAAGGAGCTGCTGCAAAAGCGATGCTGTGCTCGCTGCTGCTCGTCCTGAAGCTCTGGCTGCTAAATCTGAGGCTTTCCTTCCAATTTCAAGCTGCAAAGCACTTGCTGAATTGCAGGGAAAGTCCGGGAGGCATTTGCTGTGCTGGCACACTTTCTCCTTCCTAGACAGAGTGGAAAAGCTTTTCCCTGCCGTGTAGGCGACAAGAGACGCATTAGACCGGGATCCGGAGCTGTCCGAAGGTAAGCGCCTGTTGCCGGCCTCTTTCGGCACAAGCCCCCGCTCCGGAGCGCACCGCGGCCGGCAGGATGCTCTCTGCCGGCGAAGGTGCCGCTTCTCCGGCAAGGAAGCCTCAGCCGCTTCTCCTGCACACGGAGAGCGTGCTAGCTGCTGAAACGTGAAGAAAGAAGCTGCAGAAGACTGGCACTGAGCGTGCAGCTTTCCAGCGGAGAGAAAAAGCTACTTGAACACTCTGCAAGCCTTTCCACTCCCAAAAACATGCACATGGAAGGAGCTGCTGCAAAAGCGATGCTGTGCTCGCTGCTGCTCGTCCTGAAGCTCTGGCTGCTAAATCTGAGGCTTTCCTTCCAATTTCAAGCTGCAAAGCACTTGCTGAATTGCAGGGAAAGTCCGGGAGGCATTTGCTGTGCTGGCACACTTTCTCCTTCCTAGACAGAGTGGAAAAGCTTTTCCCTGCCGTGTAGGCGACAAGAGACGCATTAGACAGGGATCCGGAGCTGTCCGAAGGTAAGCGCCTGTTCCCGGCCTCTTTCGGCACAAGCCCCCGCTCCGGAGCGCACCGCGGCCGGCAGGATGCTCTCTGCCGGCGAAGGTGCCGCTTCTCCGGCAAGGAAGCCTCAGCCGCTTCTCCTGCACACGGAGAGCGTGCTAGCTGCTGAAACGTGAAGAAAGAAGCTGCAGAAGACTGGCACTGAGCGTGCAGCTTTCCAGCGGAGAGAAAAAGCTACTTGAACACTCTGCAAGCCTTTCCACTCCCAAAAACATGCACATGGAAGGAGCTGCTGCAAAAGCGATGCTGTGCTCGCTGCAGCTCCTCCTGAAGCTCTGGCTGCTAAATCTGAGGCTTTCCTTCCAATTTCAAGCTGCAAAGCACTTGCTGAATTGCAGGGAAAGTCCGGGAGGCATTTGCTGTGCTGGCACACTTTCTCCTTCCTAGACAGAGTGGAAAAGCTTTTCCCTGCCGTGTAGGCGACAGGAGACGCATTAGACAGGGATCCGGAGTTGTCCGAAGGTAAGCGCTTGTTCCCGGCCTCTTTCGGCACAAGCCCCCGCTCCGGAGCGCACCGCGGCCGGCAGGATGCTCTCTGCCGGCGAAGGTGCCGCTTCTCCGGCAAGGAAGCCTCAGCCGCTTCTCCTGCACACGGAGAGCGTGCTAGCTGCTGAAACGTGAAGAAAGAAGCTGCAGAAGACTGGCACTCAGCGTGCAGCTTTCCAGCGGAGAGAAAAAGCTACTTGAACACTCTGCAAGCCTTTCCACTCCCAAAAACATGCACATGGAAGGAGCTGCTGCAAAAGCGATGCTGTGCTCGCTGCTGCTCCTCCTGAAGCTCTGGCTGCTAAATCTGAGGCTTTCCTTCCAA